>NW_010145790.1:8878-156210 GCF_000699245.1 Pterocles gutturalis | reverse complement strand
CCCTACACATATTGGTCTGTTTTAGTAAATAGAAACTATGTTTGGTGATTTTAGCCGATATTTGTTCTTCCTCCAAATCTGGCTACTAATAAAGGCAATTTTCAGTACTGCAAAGGAAGGAATTTATGAAGGTCCCAAAAGAAAGCGAGTTGTGTTTGTGTGTCTAATTTCCCTAAGGTCTGTGCAAATCATAAACAGATAATTTAGCAAGGACTCATGTAGGTTGTAGAAGAAAAATAAAACTACTCCAAAAGATCCATGCATTTGTGCATGAAATCCAGTTTATTTATTCAGCCAGGGGTTTATGAGTAGTGGTGAAGAGGAAGGCACTCTCTATACGGAAATCACAAAGTTAGCATTTAATGTTCACAAATGGTGTCCAGAAACCTCCATCTCAGGAGATGCAAAATATATGTGGTAAATCTGTGAGATTAAATCATCTATTCTGACGATTTTTGCATAATGAAAGGCAGAAAATACCACCTCATTATGCCTAGATTAAGACAAATAATTTGTGCTTGACCAAAGCATTTCCAGCAAAGCACTTGAGCTTGATTTCAAGTCATCCAGCAAAATACATCTCATTGAATATCACCATCTGCAATGCGTATGTCGACATCTCAGCTAGCAACCCTGTCCTCCTGTGACAGTTATGGCTAAAAATAGCTATCTATGGGGAAAAGTGCATCTCATCCTACAGTAAACACTTCTAAGAGGTTAAAGAAATGGTGCCAGTATCCTAACAGCGCCTATTTCAAGCCAAGTAACAAGTCCAGCAAGTTTTGATTTGGGTGTGGTGGTTATGAGAACCTATAGTACAATGAGCCATCATTTGAAAGAAGAGGTAATGGCAAGACCATACATTATTTCAACCAATTCTACCTGTTAGAGAAAGAGAGAGCATTGCTGATACTTGCTTAGTCTGCTGTTGCTATTTTGTAAACTCACTTACAAAGCTCTTTTCTGATTTGGGCATTTAAGTCAATGTGGTTAAAAAAGACCTACAGTAGCATTAGATATGAGGGTTACAATAGAGATGGAAGCTTTCTGAAAAGTCCTGTACCTACAGCTTAAGATATTATTTCAAAATAACAAAAAGAATAACATTCTTACTCATATGCTTGAGCTGGAGTTTACCTATGATCTAACTATTGTATAAAAATTACTGGAGTAATTTACACAGATCACTAATCCCTCACATACACTAAGCTCTCCCTCTGAAGCTATAAATTAGAAACATAGCTAAATTCCTCTATTTTCTTTAAAATCTGGGTGTGCAGGAAGGATTTTCAATGCATATGAAAGTGTTTCACCAGGTCTATTGAAGCACCAGGTGTGCAGCCTGCAAATTTCTCCTGAAAATACAACTAAAAAATGGGTGTGAAGAATTACAATGTGGTTCTGGCTTTAGATGTTCCTTAAAAAAAAAAAAAAAAAAAAAAAAAAAAAGAGAAAAATAAGATTTATTTCCCACAAATGATTCGATAGTTAAAATTCACATTTCATTTACAGCGCAATAATGTGTTATATGCGCACACAGGCACAGCCTGTGATTTTACATATGGGTTTTGTGAGGTTATAATGGCAATAAAAAAACAACCCACAGTTTTCCTGAAAAGGGAACAGTGCTACTTGCAAAGTTTCCTCTCGCTGAGCACCGCGGTCATGAAGAATTGTGCTTGGGTTATGTCATATCGATGGTTAATTTCCAGTCTAGGAGTTGATTAACTTTGACTCATAGCATAAAAGGCCACGACCAATTATTATTCAGAAAAAAAAAATCCTGCTGTTTAGCCAAAGATCATACCAAGCAACCCCGTACTTGATGTGCTTGTGATAAACGCTCCCATGACAAGGTTATTTGGTGTACAGCGGCTGGAGGGGTTGTCATAGCAACCTGCGCGCGATGCCCATAAATCTGATGTGTAGTTATCCTTGCTGTGTATGCAAAAAAAAACCCCACAAAGCCAACTCAAGCCGTTTAATTTACAGCATTGACTGTCTCAAAAAAAAAAAAAAAAAAAAAGAAAAAGAAAAAAAAACAACAGAAAAAGAGAAATAATGGATTTTAAGGTAATAGAAGGCTGCACCCACATGAAAGACAAGGGCACCAAGAAGCAACAGCAACAACTTTGTCTTGTATCTGCACCTACACTGCTGCAAACCACATCCATGTGGTCATCAGGAGGCTGAGAGGAGACCTTATCACTCTCTACAACTGCCTGAAAGGAGGTTGTAGTGAGGTGGGTGCTGGGCTCTTCTCTAAAGTAATGAGTGATAGGACAAGAGGAAATGACCTCAAGTTGCACCAGGGGAGGTTTAGGCTGGATATCAGAAAACATTTCTTCACTGCAAGAGTGATCAGGCATTGGAACAGGCTGCCCAGGGCAGTGGTGAAGTCACCATCCCTGGAGGTGTTCAAGAAACGTGTAGATGTGGTGCTTTGGGACAGGTTTTAGTGTGTTGGGTGGTGTTGGGTTGACGGTTGGACTTGATGGTCCTTGAGGTCTTTTCCAACCCTAATGATTTTATGATTTTATGATTCTATGTGCAATGGGGTGTGATGAGTGACAAATGCCTCCAAAGCATTTAGGAATCTCCTCTGGAGGATGCAGGTATTTTTCACTAACCTGCATAAATATTAATGAGTCAAGGGTCCTGGGCATAACCAAACCAACAAGTTCCAGGTGCAGAACAAGAGGGCATACTGTTCAGGATCACCTTCCTGCTCCAATGGCGAGGCCTTTCCAAGGAGATTCTTCAATAAAGACAGAAGATACTTCTAAATAGGCGAAAGATTTCCCCAAAGATTTCTACCATGTAAGACTGTCATGATACAACATATTATCTCCCAGGGATGACTGCAGCTATTTGCATCTAGAGCTGCTTTTCTATGGTTTCTTGTCACGGAAATAAATATCTGGATATCTATATAAACTCAAAAGTATAGTGTAAATTACAAAAGGAGGAAATAAAGGCACAACCTCCCTGGCGGGAAAAGGAATGTCCTGACATAGACACTTCTGGAAAGTTATTCATCCCAGCCTCACAGGGGTGCTCAACACAGTCAGATGATCAGGAAAAGCACATTTCTGTCTGTTGGCACACAGGGATGCTGGGATGACTATCTCAAATTTAGATATTGAAAGATACATTTAAAGGTAGTTAATAGTCATAAGGGTAAAATTAGTTTCATCCTCAAGTTGATTCTGGACTTTCACTTAGATGAATCACTTCCTAATTTCCACTTAATGCTTTGACTAGATTTTTGCTGGTAATAGAAGTCTGGTTCATGTGCAGTCCCTTTCAGTGTGGATCCCTAAAGCTAGGTAAAATTGACCTCTTGTGACAATCCTTCTTCTCACCCAGCAGGGAAACTCCCATACTCCTTCCTCCAGGTAACTGCTTTCTCAAGGATTCCTTCTTCCAAAAAAACTCGTTTTGCAACACTACGCTATAAAAGGACGAGTTGCTGGGGTCTCGTGTTTTTAGTGCAACAGGGTGTTCCCACGGGGGCTGTCAGCTTATACTGGGAAAACCTGCTACTTTGCCACTACCAACATCTTTTAGAGAAAGAACCACAAAGTCTCGGCATGTGTGGTCTCACACAGTGCAATAAAACACGTCCCCAGGCATACGATCCAGCTTTGGTTAACTTCATGCATCCGCCACATAAATGACAAAACCCAAGCTGGTCATCCTGGGCTCCCTTCATAGTCAACGGGGGGAGAAGGGTGGGCTGGTGGAAAAAAACACTTTTGGGGCACGATTCGTCTGACTGATTTTAGATCTATTTCAGGATGAAATGAATCACATCCTGGAAGACGTCTATAGGGAGCCCAGAGTGAGTAAGGCAGAAGTAAACACCTACATGACAGACATAGTCAAGAGACAACGGCTTTGCCTCGTAGCGTGCCATAACAACCTCATGGAAGATGAGCATGAGTTTTGCATAACACACCAATCAAGTGAGCAATTGCTCACTTCCAGATAGGTTTTATGCAGAACACAGAGTCAGAGTACAGTGGTCAAGCTCTTCTGATTTTTTTTTTTTTTCCTCTCTTGAGATGCTGCAAAGACATAGTGTGAATCAGTGCTTCCTGCACAGAACCCATAGGACTTGGGCTGCTGCATCTTCTGAAGGGTTTCTGCTGAAACAAGTCACGGCTATTTTGATATTCTGTCTGTTCCTGCCTCTCGAGGGAAAAATAAATGCTTGGTATGTAGCAGTGGGGACCCTTGAAGCAAGGGGAAGCAAGAAGAAAGCTTTGTGGTTTCTCACATCCTTTATTTCTGCATGGCAAAAGGGAGAAACAGCCCAGTTGTATGACCAGAGGGAATTTGTTTTGAAAACGGCTCTGCTGTGAAACTGACAGGCAGCTGAAAGGAGGTTTTTCAAACCAGTGCTCCCAGTTCATATCACGGGGGCTGGGAGTGGAGCTGCTCTGGTCAGGCTTCACCCTCCAGACTCAGTGCAGAGGTCTCATGTTTTATGCCCTAACAACAACGGAGGATGCTGGTGTTTGCTGGATTTCTGTTCTCTGTGAGCTCAGCAGAAATGAAAGGTGAGCTTAAAGAGAAGCCCACAGGAGGCCGCTGACGGAAGATTTTAGCAAGAAACATCTTTCTTTCTAACCAAAGACTACTGACTGCATCGGTCCATATTTCATCATCAAAGCGTAGCTCAGAAAAAAGCTACAGATGAAGGAAAGAAGCATGTTAAATTTAACATAAGGCATGTTAAAAAACTACCAGATGAATAAGGGAAGCATCTTAAAACAATAAAATACAGGATGTCTGGACCCACAGCACATAGCATTGGAGTTCAAGTTCCTGTTTGGTGATTTGGATATATCAATGATTTATAGATTTGACTTTTTTTTTTTTTTAAATAAGACATTAAAGTTTATTACTTCATTTTACAATTATTCTCAATAATCCTAGAATAAAGCAAGCTAAGGAAAAACCCAGAGTTACCCTCCTTCAGTGAAATGTTGAGGGAACTAAAAGAAAGATCAGAGGCAACCAGGTTTTTCATACTATTTTCTTAAACTATCTGAAAAAATACAATCTGATGGCAGCTTCTCCTTTGTTTTTATGAGCCACTCATATATGCAGAGGGGAATGTAAATCTACCAGTCCCTAGGACTGTGACACAAATGTGAAACTGATGTTAGAAGTAAAACTGAGAGGAAAGCTCCGTTTTGGGCAAGCACCAGTGTTGGTAATGGCCAGACATCTCCGTGTAATCCTTTCCATTAAGGAGGATAGCTACATCTTGGTTGATATCTCGGCGGCACTGAAGTCAAAGGAAATGTAATTACTTTCAGTAGCACCAGTTTTTTTACCTCTTTATGTTTGGGTATATTCCCTCTAAGCTGAAAAGCCTTGAGCTACATGTTCCGCCAACTCAGCACCAAGCTACAGGCACACGGATGGATTAACCTCCCCCAAGCCGAGCTGTCCTGACTTTAAAAAGCTGCAAACAGATGTCACAATCCCCGAAAGAGCCTTGGCTCGGCCCCAGGAATGGCAAATTTACCCCCTGGATGAGTCAGGGGTAATTTTCCCATGCATTTTGCTGCCTAACTTTTAACGCCCCAGCTGCTCGTTTCTCACGCTCCCGGACGCGCAGACACAGGTTTGTGCCCAGCTGCCACCGTGCAACACGCTCCAGGTTTATGTCTCGAGCTTCGCATCTCTGCTTGTGTGTCCATCCACAGCCTCAGGTATTGCTTTGACTGTGACTGAGCTGCATCCTTCCCTGGGTTGGATTATACTATTGTATACACACACACAGATACAAAACAAAACAAAAAAAAAACCCAAACCAAAACAAAAAAAACCCAAACCAAAACAAAACAAAGGAAAATACAGGGAAATATTTTGTTAGTCCAGTCTTTCATTGAATTGTGATGTGAATGGTGCAGAAAAGAGGCACTACACAAAGAGCCATGGGTTCATCAATGATCAGAAATAGCAAAGCCTTCTGAGTGATGCCACTGCTGTCGAAATGACACTCATTAACCATATCTTGTTGAACAGCAGCATCACAGTGAAAAAATCCAAATACTGAATCTTATTGGTATTTTTTATTTTTGTTGCATTTTAATGTTACCCGTCCGTATAATAACTAGGTCCAGATTGTCAGTTAGTGATTCTTACCTAAGCGAAAATGGCTAAAGGTACAACAGGGAAAGTAATGAAACAGGAAACAACCAAGCAAAATAAAACTGAAAATCTATTGACTGATTCATGAGGTGCATGCGCTTCTTCAGGAAAATAAAGGAGGATGTAGGTCCATAAATAAGACTGAAGCAAAGTAAAAGAGCTTTGCAAAGGGTAGCTCATGAAAAAGCAGTTGCGTTCACCCCAGTTGGCTTTCCCACTGAAATCTGCATTTGCTCCCATGGGGTGTGCACATTTTTGACGGCTACTTCCCATGAACAAATGAGTTCTTGCATGAGATGAGGGAGAAAGCAAGAGTTAAGCTCCCACCAGCTCCAGCCTTTGCACTGGAAGCTGGGTAGGATCACAGCGCTTAGCACAGCGGGGGAATCAGATCACTAGGAAAACCCTCAACCAAAGCTCTGTCAGAGCGACAGTCAACAAGACAGACATGAATCTGACTGCCACCTTCTCTGGGAGGGCACTTGTTTAGCCTGAATCTGACAAGATAAAATTAAACTGCACCTAGCTAATAAATCTTAAAGGAGAATTATTTTTTTAAAATTTTAATAAATGATGCCTTTGGTAAGTAGGAGTAGTTCAGAAGGAAAAGGTTTATCTATTTCCTTTTAAATTCCATTATCTACCTTATCTGCTGTGTTCTCTAAATTATTACCACCTCTGAAATATTCAGATGCATGTTGGTTACGTAAAGCCCAGCCCTGATGAATTGTCGTCAGTTAGTTGAGGAGACAGAACAGGAGCATGCAGCTTGTGGGGCCATTAAAGCGAAACAGCTCAGCTTGGTTTTATAAACACTCAGAGTCACTTATCAGTTCAAGAGCATTAAAAAAAAAAAATTATAAAAATTGTGTTGAATCCTGTTTTTGAAGGAATCACAGTCTGCTTCTGGACAACCTAGCCAGGATTCTTCTCTAACTTCAGGTCTCAGTGAAGGTGTCTCTGGGAACAGAAAGGTTAAATTTATTTCCAATAAATTATTCACTCGGGGTCAGTTATGACTATTTTACTGAATGCAAATCTTAAAAGTTTGAATAATATTCCTTAATGAACAGAAATGAGTAATTGATGATGTATGATGGGTATCAGGGGAAATTTCATACAGGTAAGAAGTTCATCCTGGGGGCCAGTTTTTCCTCACAGGCATAAAGGTGGGTAACATTTCTTGGTCCATCTTCAAGGTTGGATACAGCCCTAGGAAAGGCAGGGGTAGGAATAATATTTGAGCAGAGTGTAGATGACTGACCTTGAATAACTTCATGAGTTTTTAGGATCTATAATTTTAACAGTACCTCCATGATGCACCTTTCAATCATATTTCAGCCTGAAGTCACAAGATACTTGAGGAGAACCAGAATAAATCTTACCAAAAGGCATTTACTTTGCTTTATTCTTACACACCACGAAAAAAAGAGCAGTTCAGAAACAGCTCTGACACGACTCTTCCAGTAACACCATATCATTGCTAGAAAACCTTAGCTCCAAAAAGGCTTAAAATTGTTCCTTGGGCAGCGTTAATAACCCTGCTGATTCTGACCCTCAGGAACACATGGTGACAAAAGATCTGTCAGATATATCGGGCCACAGTCCCTGAGTGCCTTAAAAATAAGCAGTAAAACCTCGAAATCAAAAGAGAAGTTTACAGGGTGTAAAAAGACTGTGAAATAGGGCTGATGTGTTCACCTACGTGCTGGTGTTTTTTAGGGATGTGTTCTAGCCTGTGCACGTGCCTGTGGCTGCCACTAATGTTGGTGGAAGTCATAGACCAACAAGTGTAGAATGGGGTTTCACAGAGGTTGAGGGACAGGAGGGCTTGTGTACCCTGAGCTGGAGTTGGAACCCAGATGCACAGGTGTAAAGGGAGGTGTGAAGTGACTTTTCCATGTCTGTGTCTGTGTGAACATGATCAGTTTCTGTCTAGTTATCAAAAAATGTTATAGTATATTTAGATATACATTTTCTCTGTTTGTTATAGACTTACTGCACTAGATAGCAATTCCATATGATATAAAATGTTTACATCCTGCACAACTTTTACTTCTATTTGTATATGCATATATGACTTTTCCTATTTATTGTATGTATTTTACAAGTTTACTCTTTTATAGAATCATAGAATCACAGAATGGTTTGGGTTGGAAAGGACCTTAAAGACCACTGAGTTCCAACCCCCTGCCATGGGCAGGGACACCTTCCACTAGCCCAGGTTGCTCAAAGCCTCATCCAGCCTGGCCTTGAACCCCTCCAGGGATGGGGCATCCACAGCTTCTCTGGGCAACCTGGGCCACTGCCTCTCCACCCTATACATATATCTATTAGTACAGTTTTTCTTTACTTCCTATATGGATATAAACATGTGTGCAGTGCCATCTCTTTTTTACTGCTTCATTTGGAGATGTCTTTTTGGAGTTGCATGCCCATCAGACATTCAGGTTTGTATTCTGATGCCTTCGGCTGGTGAACAGTTCCACTGGACTTCACTTCCAAGGGAAGGTTAAAAGCACCCTCAGTTTTGTTACTCTTCTGAATACTCCTTTATGGACCTAAATTGGAGGGACCTGTTCTGAAACCGGGTCTGTAATGTTTTTGGTAGCAGGCTGTCAGGTTTGCAAAGTTGTAGACCTCCTTGCCTCATCCAGAAGGTCAGCATTCCCTTATTGCACCAGAGGTTAGAGCAGGATCTTTGTCCCACAGAATTAAGGGAGATTATTCACATTATACTAGGTGGTAAAGAAAGGAGATCTATTCCAAAGATATTTGCTGATCAATATGAAGTTAGAATAAATCGACTCATACAAGATTAACTCCTTCATCATATGAAAAAATTATTCTTCTCAGGTGAAAATTGCCTACACCTGGTGACAAAATGCCCATTTGAAACAATAGCTTGTTGTTTCTTGGAAATAAATTAATTGATCCCTAGCACCACAATGGGCAATATCCTGAGGAAAAAAAAAAAGTGTATCCTCTCCTATGGTTAAGTGCTTACGTCTGTGGGCTGTAAAGACAGTTTCTGCTGAAGGTAAAGGCACCTTCAGCTTTCAGAATACACCTGCAAGGGGAGCCAGTTCTGTCGCAGTGCAAAGTAGTAGTAATCAAAAATACCTTTCGGTCTCTAGTCCCTTTAGAGATTACAAAGGCTCCGAAACTTTATGAAAAAGAGTCAGCCTGTGAAGACTGAAAGCTCTTTGGGGACAGGACCGAGTTCTTTTGAACATGTGAAGGAACAGAGCAAAAGGATGCTCTGGGCTCAGTCCTATAACAAAACCAGAGCCACCAGCACCCAGAAACCTGCAACTGCCTTTTCCCTGTTTTCTTTTCTGATGCCCTCACTCACACCAAGGCTCTATACAAATCACAGCCAGCACAGAGCTGACTTGTAGGGGAAACTCCCCATGCCGTCTTTGTTTCAGCTGATTTTATTCGTTTATTTATTTATCTTATCTTGCATCCCCTTAAGTTCTTTCATGTCAGATGTGGACAGAACTTTACAAAGATCAAAAATGTCACCTTCACAGTTACTCTCCTTTAGAGAGTGAGGAGCTCCTAAGTTTGCTTTACACATAATAGCATCAGGCACAGAGAAAGGTTTTCCGTAAAGTCGTAGAATTAGAACTTCCCATATCCTGACTTCTCTGATTTTGAGCTTGTACCCTTAGTCAGGAGCAGAATCCAACCTCTAGCTTTAAAAAAACCCCACTGAAGAAAAGTTAAGAGGTGCTGTTTTACCAAAAGGTCCTCAACATGTCAGGGATCTAAACTACTTCTAGAGCTGGAAAAAAACCCCCACATATTGGGCTACAGAGTTTATAGGGTCTACCTGAACCTCCATAGTCTACAAGACACATTTTTGTACGTTAATGGGACGGTCTGTGTGTCAGGAGCAGCACACATGCCTGCACACAACTCTTGCTTCATTCCGTTACCGGATAGAATAAAAGATGCTTTTATTCAGTGGAAACATGAGCAGTCTAAAGGAAACTCTTTCCAACTGAAGTATTTCTGGGCCTGGGATTACCATACAGGGTTGGTTTTGTTTTTTTTTTTTCTCAGATCTCTAAATGGATTCTCCCTGGGAAACAGGAGGTTACGAAAGCAGATGTCTACTCAACACAATTGCCTGTTTCCCCCCAAGTGGCAAAGTCACTCAATTTGCCGAGTGAGGAAACCACTGCAGCACAATATACGATATCTCAAGGCATTTGTTTCAGGACACGGCATTCTTTCATTATCCACTCACAGCCTTCAGCATTTCTTTCTGACACATTATTAAACCACAGCTAATTACTAAATATTTAACAAAGACTTTACAGTACATTGACTGCAGCTACGAAGGTAGGCAGAGCTATACAGATTGATTTCTCTATGTCTGGAGCTCAGTATACATCAAACAGCATGGATGCTTTGAAATTTCAAATCACAAGGCCAAGTTTGGATGGTTGGTAGTGCTCAAAAGGCAGTGATTTCCTTATCTCATTAATATTTTTATATTATTGAAAAAAATGCAGAAGAGAGATAAAATCTCGGAATCTTAAATAAAAATCTTCAAAGTAAAAAAATATATCTCTTTTTAGTTCAGTCAAAAAAAATTCTCTTAGATAAATATGAAATATTTGACCATCTTAATCTATTACTATAATGTGATTCAATTTTTAAAATGTAAGTTTCTTTCAAATGGAAATATTTTCATTTTTTGGAAATTTTGAAGAAAAGTGCCTTCAGATTTTGAGGAAAAGAACAATTTAGCTAAAGTTAGTCTCATTCAGCGGTAAGTTTTGCTAGCGTGACCTTTCAAACTTTGGAGTTGGCAGCTTGGTGTTTACATTTCGGCTTTAAAGACCTTTGTTTGAATCCAATTTACTTGTCATGTAGAATAAATGTTGGGGCTTCTATTTAATCCTTTCGCAGATACTTTCTCCACACAGATTAATGAATTTTAAAGCCATTACGATCATCTAGTCTGGCCTCCCGCATAACATGAGTCATAAACTGTCACCCAGCAATTCTTGCATCAAGCCCAATCATCTGCGGTTGAACTAAAGCCATCGCACCGTGTAGCATGACTTCCAACACAAGGATCACAGTTTAGCAAAGACGATTTCTGTGTCAGAGGGAAGCATTGGCTGATTAGAGTTGCTAAGGTCCCCTAGACTATAAGAAGCACAAAATTCACTTTTGGATGTGTTCGCCAAATGAGAAGGCTGTTGTGCAGGGTTTTGGGGTGGTTCTTGTTTCTGGCACATTGTGCTAGCAATATTGCAACAGGTTTGCTACCTGGTTCTCAAAATTTTGATTCACCTTCCAGCAATATGGGCTGGCAAGGGCAATAGGATTAAATATGACTGGCAAGACCTGTGTCATTCTGCTTTGGTTCTTTTGGCACTCATTCGGGAACTGGTATTGCTAGTCATGGCTGCTCGGAGCAGCAGCTCTGAGGAAAGCTGCCAGAAGCTTTGGAAAATCTTATTTTTCTCCTTCATTGCTATTATAATTTAGGGTAAAAAGATCTGGGGAAACTTTATCTTATGAAAAAACTGGGAGAAAAGAAATAAGGCTTTCAGAGGGGAGATAAGAGAGTTAAATAGTTATTTTGATGTATTTATCATTTATTTTCTCCTTCTGTTGGGATACTGTGTTTCTCTGGGGGACTTTTATACCCAAATGTGGTCATTTTGGCCATTCTTTGAGAATCATTAAACCGATACATGGGAATGTACACTTTTTCACCTTGTGAAGAAGCTGAGTGAATATTACAATAATTGACTTTGATATATACTATTGATTGCCCTCATCACAAGCACAGAATTATATTGATGGGATGGCAAGGAGGAGTTATTATCCTTCCCAGTGCCCAGGACCAGTCCAGACTTTCCCATACTTCACCAGCATATCATGGACGCACAGCCACCTTGTGTCGCAACCAAGAACCCACTGAAGGTACAAATGGGTTGATTAAGAGACTCACACAATTTTTTTATTAAAGCAGTCACAGAGGTGAGATTAGATACGTGGGATGGTGGCTACCTTGTCTGGTTTTTAGATGTAGATGTGGTTGGGAGCGTTTGACAGAGTAGCTATTCTGTGGAAAATTGGGAACAAAGCAACATTTTCACAGCTGGAATGTGCTTGCTCCAGTTAAAGTTCTGTCAGGATAATTTTATCGGGGCCAAAATAGTTTTTTCTAGTCAAAATGAGAATCAGATAATTTTTATTCAGATGAAATAGGGACTCAGTCACTACATAGGCTCTGGTACCCAAAGGGTGGGTCTGTTGATGGAGATTTACAAAAATTCACTTGGATTTATCTGAAATCACTGTAATTTTTTGGAGAAATTCTGAAGGAAACCTTTTTTTTTATATATATATTGTTTTGAAAAATGCTGCAGACCAGCAATCTCATTTCCCATCGAGATTTGGGGAGGCTCAATGGTTCTGTTCCCACTTTCAGTTACATTTCACAGAACCACTGAGGACTGTGGGTTTCAGCCAAGCAACATTATTTTTCCTCAAAGAAATTCCAGCACCATTTTCATTAAGCTCAACTGGAAATGTGCCTGTATATTAAAGGCGTTGCTTCAAACCCATTTTGATCAGTGGAAAGACTGCCACTGCTGGTGGTGGGGCTAGATTGTGCCCTGTATATTTACAGTATGGGGACATACAGCCTGTAAAATCTGTTTGCAATGAAATCACTGGGAGCTTTGCTTCAGTACAGCCCGGTATTGATTCACTGGATGGCAAAATCATCAGATCAAATGTCTCTGCTCCCCATAAATTATCCAAAGCAGAGAAAAAAAATGACCTCACTGGTAATTATGGGAAACTTACAACATATTTTCTTAAAATTGGGTTCCCTTGGGATAGACTTTGAGGAAGACTACATGTGAGTTGCCCTTTGAATAAAGAGGGGGAGATTTTTGCTGTGATGCTCTGCAAGCAAATAAGGAAAGCCACAGCAAAAGAGCCCAATAAAATTGTGTATAATTAGTGTACTTAGCAGGGCTTCCAAGACTGGCTTCCTCAGGAAAAAAAATAACTCTTCTTTTTCCTTCTCCTCCTTGTTAATTGCATACAGAATGTTTCCTTTTTCCTCTTTCCTCTTATATTCTGAAAATAATTAGGAAGACAAATTTGAAAATTGGAAGTCTTTTTATGGGCAGATTAATCCTAGAAGGAGACTAAATGATTGAAATTTGTGAGGGAACTACATAAGTCATCAAGCATGCCTCATTTCTCTCAGTAAGACAGAGCCAAAAAAAAAGAACTATGCTAGACTCAGACCTTGCATTAAGTGATATTTTAGAAATGCACCCTTTTTTTTAAAAAAAAAAAAAAAAAAAGAATAATTCCCATTTTACAGCTGTTGATCTGACTTCTGCAGAGAGTTGGAATAATTTCTGCCAACACCTACTGCCTAGTTTGGTTTGGGCGAGTCACACCTATAACAAGTGTTTGGGGGCTTGTACGTAACCTGCTGGCTCTTGTTAAACTGCATTTCAGCCTTTGATGTACACGGAACAATATTGCCCGTCCCCCTTACCCCACAAATCATAAGGCTGACTAATAAAAATACAAAGATTGTGTATATAATAATGAGTTCCCAAAGGGTGGAAAGAAGGCTCTTTCACACTGAGCTGCACACAGGCACGTATTAATGCAGTTTGATTTGATCACTGGAAAAATTGTGTCCTGTAATTACTAAGCAAACACGAGGTGGAATGACAGGGAAGTGCAATGAAATGGGGCTTTGAGGTGGAAGATGGATTTTCAGAAAGTGCAGTTGGGAAGGAACACAGATGAATCCTGTGCAACTGCCTTGAAAGACAAGGGATCCATTGATTTAAAAATGAATTGTGTACTCAGTGCTGCAGAACCTGCATGGGGCAGTATAGACCAAGAATTACTGTGAAAGAACTGGATTCTGGGCATCTGGGTTCTCACAGAGTAGGCACCACTTTTGGAAAACATCAGCTTTTCTGAATGGCTTCCCTTTGGTGTTCAAAGCTATTTTTTTTTTTTTAATATATATTAAGTTTCGATGTTAATTATCTATTTGCTGGGTAATAATAACATTATCTCCCTTTATTGGATGTTATGACAACTTACAAACAAAACTGATGCAAAGTCCTTCAATATATTCACAAATAACAAGACCTAATCTCCTACATAATGACATAAATGGTTAGATATTAATTTTCAATCTTATATTCATTAGTGTTTGCAAACGAGGAAATGTATTTGCAATGTGGAGAGCTGCTTGCCCCAAATCATCCCACACGCTAGATGTCAAACTGCTAGAATTTGGCTTCCCTGGGTTCGGACCAGGACTCTTGCATCTATAATGTACTACCCAAGAGTAATACACATCTTTCCCTTAGGAAGTTACCCAAATTTGACTTATTCTGCAGACTTCCCTTGGTGACACTTAAAAAATTGCAGCCAACCTTGTAGATGGTGTGTACTGCAAATAAGAAATGGAAGGATGTATTCAAATACCAGTAAATCTCACTTTTCCTGCCTTCCCTGACAGTTATACTGCAAGATGTCAGGACAGCATGGCAAAGTGGATGCATTCAGCCTTTCAGCATTTCCTGCATTTGAATGCTTTAATATGTCAATAGACATCCCCTCCAGGGATGGGGCATCCACAGCTTCTCTGGGCAACCTGGGCCACTGCCTCACCACCCGCGCAGGAGAACATTTCTTCCTAGTATTCAAAACCCTAGACTCAAATCTCACTCTGAAGGCCAAACCCACCTGCTTACAAGTAAGTTCTCAAAGTTTCCATTAACGCGGGGAACAGTGTGTTTCTAGCAGTGCATGTGAGCTTGGTATGGGTGTTACTAAAGGATTAGTGTCCTGACTCAGCTTCTCCACCGTCCTCTTTAATATACTATGATTGCTTACGTTCAGAGCATTAGAGTGGTATCCTGGCACAGGCTGCAAAGTCTCAAGAAGTGGCAGAGTTGCAGTAAAGCTTCTTGAGAAGAGGAAAAGAACAACTAATTTTCACCAAACAATAAAAACAGAAGAAAAATCAAAGATGCAGGGATCCTAATAATGATGGTGTGGACTGGTGGTACCTTTATTAGTCTCCTTTGTGTTCTCGCTTGAAACGTTTATCATTATGGAACTAGCTGATTATTCTCTTTTAATTACTTCATATGGAATAATTAAATAAAATGAAGACAATAACCTTTTATAGATGGTTATGAAGAGGAACATTTTTTCACAGGGAACTGAATATAGATTTCTTTCCCCTCTCCCTTACCTCCCAAGACTGTAGAAATCTAACGCATTCAGCGCTGCAGTATAAAGACAACCCCTGAACTCCCTGAATTATTTATTTTTAATAGTTAACCATCATTTAGGAGCCTCACCTGGGTGACCGATGAATAAAGATTGAGCCTCATTGAGCACCGTGTTTTGTTCTGATGACACGTTTCCAGACAATTTCCTGTATGTTATATGAGAAGCTGAAAATGCAGCAAACTGCTCGTATTTAAAAGGGCCATACCTCCCTGCTGAGATTTCCCAGGCACCTGGAGCTGCTGATCTTTCCCTTTCTGCATGGATTTTTATGTTGCATTGTGTCAAGGGCACAGGACAAGAAAATAGCAAGACTGCTTTGAGGTTACCCTTGACGAGATGGCGCTTTCCATTGCAGCAGAACTTCAAAGCTCATTGCTTTCTCAGACCCCAAATCTGCATGGGGATACAGGTCAGAGAGAGAGAGGCCAAGGCACTTGGATTACAGTGTTCAAGAAGACATACAGAGAAACAGAAACATGAAACTGTCTGCCAGCTTGGCTTTGCCTCACCCATGGGAGGTGAAGACCAATTTTTGTTGTATATTCTTGCTTTGTCCCAGCTAAGTTCCCTTGCACAGATTCAGAAGAAATAGACGGGTGTAATCTATAAGCAGATGAGGTATGGATACATTCATGCTTCATCTCATTATAGAAATATTCTATGGAATAAGTTGCGATTGAGTTGAGTCTTTGAAACAATGACAGGTAGTCTAGTCCACATTGCAAGCTGAAGCTTGTGGTAACACGCAGGGCAGAGAGAAGGAAGTGTATGAGAGAAGAGCAAGGGAGGAACTCATTCCTCTACCTTGTAGATATTTGAGCATGTTTCTACCTATAGTCCACGAAGAAAAAATAGTATTTCAAGGGGGGGGGGGGGGGGGGGGTTTTGGGGGGGGGGGGGGGGGGCGCCGGACACACTTCACCACCTGACATAGAGCATATGAATCATCCTCCTGTCCTCATGAGCTGCTACAGCTCAGCCCACGTTTTACAAACATCCTTGCAAGAGGTGATGGTGGGGTTGTCAGTGGGCAAATGGGTTGAGAATGATAACCTATATTTCATGCTGCACAGATCGGAACAATCACCAGTATTTTCGCCTTTTTGCTGAGTTGCCAAAGAGGAGCAGACTAGTTGGCTCTCTCCTACTGACTGGAGATGATGAAATTCTTTTGCAAAAAACTCTCCAAGTGCCCTGTTGAGAGGAACATAACTGATTCCCTGGAAGACAGTTGTTTCAGCAGGCAATGGGAACAGCAATGAGAAGGGCCTTCAATGAACTGTGGCTTTTCTCAACCTTTTAGCACCCTTTTCTCCTGTGTAATCACACTCTCGAATGCAATCTTGATATTAACTGAACTTAAATAAGTAAGTTATAAAAGGGATTTTTTTTGAGAGGAAAGATGATCTTCTGGGTAAGGTGCTTTTGACTTAGTGGTGTTCCAAAAAGTAAGAGAGTTTCTGAATCTGGAAAAACAATCATTATTAATAACTCACTTCTTATAATACTTTCCTTTTCAAGATTTGTTTACCCATCACCATTGTTTAATCATAAATATACCCATTTCACAGCTTCATGAAAAGAGCTCTTTTACGGCTTCAACTGAACAGATCTGGGGAATGTTTTGGTTTTTTTTTTTTCTTTTTTCAGAGGGGCCCATGCTATTGAATGTCTAATCTGGGCTGTGTCAGCCTGCACATCTGAACACACAGACACTCAAGATGAGACTCAAGGTTGTTTCTTGCATTAGTTCATGGCCACACAGAAATATTTACCTACCAATGTGTCCCTCTAGCCACCTGCCCTCATGCCAGGACAACACTGTTGCCCTGTGGTCTGAGTCCTGGTTCATTCTCAGTCTGGTTGAACAGCAAACTCTCTTAGAATTTTGATTCTCACAGGGCTTTCAGCGTCATAACCTACTGCAGGAAAACACCGTCATTTTGACTGTGCTTTACACATGTCAAATCCTTCACGGGACTCAGTTTAAACTTTAGGCTCAATGTCAAAAATAATACAAAATACTGGCTGTAATTACCTCCTGGAGTTAGCTCGCAATAAATTAAAACAAAATTAAAAAAAAAAAAAACCCAGCCTATATTTTAAAGGAATTTTGACTTTCTGCCTAAATATATATTTTTTCACTCCTTGCTTGGAAACGTAAAGAAGTGAACAATTAATGAAAACCAATTGCTGGAAAAGACCTGGTTTTCAGATCATGTTTGTTTTCATATCTTTAAGTAGCCTGCTGCTTCTTAACAGAGTTTTAGTTCATAAGAAACCCCCAAGACAGGTTAGAAATGTAGATCAGATGAGGAAAGATGTAAAATTATTTTTATTTTGATCCCATATTATCGACTACCCTCCTGCATGCCTCATTTTTTTTTCTTGTTGGCTGCCATAATAATTTAGTATTTTTATAGTATGCATTATTGTTATTAAAGAAGTGTATATTTTTATGGACAAAACACCTTTCTTGCAGCCATTGCCAGAGACTGTTAGTAAAATGCAAATTAAATGCTGGCTTCTGGAGTGGTAAAACATTTTGGTTTGTTTGCCTCCTCCAGCATACTATAATTTTTATTTTGCCACCTTTTTCCCTCTCAGGTGCAACAGGAAACAAAAGGTCTGTGATGCCTTGAAGACAGCAGATTGTGTGGGATTTGAGACCTTATCAGAAGTTGGAAAGATGAGCCTAGATGTCTTGCTTAAATTTTCAAACTGGAAAAAAGAGTTTGTTTGGGAAAAATATCACTATATTCAGGTGTTCATCCAACACAAAACCTGAACTTCCATGCCATAGAGCAAGTAGAGCTCTCATTCCACTCCTGAGACTGGACATTTGACCACTGGTGCAGATTTGACTGTGCAATTCACTCAACCATATCATATCAATGGCAACATTGCTTCTTAAATTGCCTGTTTCCAAATACAATCTTACCCATTTTGTCCCTAATTCATGCTTGCCCATCCTGTTTTACCACTCTGGGTACACTGGAGTTGAGAAGACTCTGTTGCTCTGACATTTACCATGGGAGCAGGAGCTAACCGAGCTCTGGTGTTTATCTTGGTAAGGAAACCTGCAGCTCTGCCTTCTGCAAAGAGACCTTGTTACTCTTCAAAAGTGATATTTCCATGTAGGATGGACTTTGTCCCACCTCTGACGCCTGACTGGCTATACTACATGTGTGTGGATTCCTCTTGACTTTCTTGTTTCGTGGACTTTGGCTTGATCCTGGACCATAAATTTTACCCAGGTGTTAAATTTAATCCAATATTTGGTCTTTGAGTTTTGCTGCCTTGTTTTAGGTACAGTACATAATTTATCAGGTGTCTTGGTCTAAACTCAGTCTAGCTTCTGTGAAACTAATCTACCTTGGTGTTAAGTATGTATATGCAACACGCCAAGCCCAAAGTAGTTCGCATGACCTTTCCTTTCAATAAAAAATGAGAGTCTAACTTTAAGATGGAGTATCTGTGTCAGATCAGCCAGTCCTTGTTCTGGGATTACCACTTGAAACTCAGGATACCAGCTTTTCAGAGTAAATAGAGAATTAATTAATTGTTCTATCTTTATCCCTAGAAAAAGAAAGTGCTAGTCTCTAAGTCAAAGACCCTGGATCCCCTGCTACAAATGCCTGTATTTTTCAAGTTCAATCTATGTAAGAAAGATGAAGCACAATGTGTAAAATACATCAAATTTTGCCAAAAATTTTTCATTTGTCAATGTGAAAAAAGTAACTCTGTGTGTGAGAATTAATTGCTGCCAGAAACTCACTTTATGGAAGTGATCAAAATGAGTAATTCTTTGAGTCTAATGGATTTGCTTCAAGAGGGAAGCAAGATGAGCCAAGAAAGAAACATGTAGAGAGTTTTCCAAGGATTTAAGGTCAAATAAGACACCATTTTTCAGCAGTCTAATGAATGACAAGTAGGAAGTCAAGACACGGGAAAAAGTCACACTTTTACTGTAAGTGAAGATGCTTAAAAGTGAGCATCGTGATGGAAGTGAACCAATATTTTTTAATGCATGTAACAGAGTCATTTTGTTACCCCAACAGAGAGAAACCCGTGTAAAGTCAGCATAATTATTGGTGAAATGAGGATGATAATTGCAAAATGTTTTCACATATTTTCCCAGATTAAACTTATTTTTAAAATGATCAGCAGGGAATGGGATAGAAATGGTGTCGTGTCTCTGAGATCAGAGACATAATGAATAAGTAAATGGAAAGCTGCAGAGAAACAAAAAATCTTTAAGAGAAGAGAGGTGGAATTCAGTGTGTTTGGTGCAAACAAATAGTCTTCAAATACAACACAGTGGAAGGTCTACTGGGCAGTTCTTTCTGCCATAGCATAAATTTTCCTGACTCCATCTTCCTCAAATTTTACGTCTCTTATAACCCCACTAAATCCAATGAACTTATATAATAGTAAAAATATATCTGTAGAAAATTCTAGTCAGTCTAATAACTCTGTCACTAGGCTTGCAAACCCTTAATTTATGGATTTTGCTTTCTTGACCAATGTAGACATGAGGCTTAACTAAACTTGAAGTGTCGCAAAAAACTCACTATCAGACTTCTGGCCATTTCTACAATGTTCTACCAAGTGTTTGTGACAAAAAATAGGTAATTAAAATAAAAATAATACTAACACTTAAGAACGCATGTTTAAAAACAATCTTGCCAAGACATCCAGTAGAAGGCAAAGGAGAACCACATCACAGCTTTTATATCTACTCCTTTTCCCCTTAGGGACTAGGATGTCTTTTGAATCTGCAGAACCCATACAAGTGACAAGAAGTTCCAACCTACCAGCATGGAGAGAGAGATATGCTTATTTCCATTTCTAAATAATGTATAACATTCTAGGGCTTTACAGGGATGAATTCAGAGGACATAGGTCAGAAGGTCCAAACTCTTAATATGCTCTTCCTCTAGCACTGCGTTATGAGTTCTGCACACTTCTATATCGCCAGACGTGGCTGTGCATCGCTTTGCAGCATTTCCTTGCCAAGTTGCCAACATCAGAGAGGTATCTGCTTCTGTGTCGTCTCGATTTTTTGAAGGTTATGTGTCTAGAAATAGCATTTTCTCACTTTCCTTTACTGGATCACCTTCAAGAGTCACTTGAACATGCTCTACCAAATTAATTATTCACTTTTGCAGTCGTGGATGTTAATGGCGCTTTAGTCTTGAGATCTCTGCTCCTTGCACACAGTATTTTGTGTCTTGATAGCTGAAATGCCTTTTGTCTGGTCCAACTTAATAGTTTCAACTCAGAAATATTGAGAAGAAAAGTAATGGCTTGAGATACACAGAAGGGAAGACTAAATAGCCAGATAATCATGTTTGGATACAAGCTCTACAAAACTAACAGAACAAAACAGATAACCTCATTTCTATCAGTTAGAAAAGTTCTGTCTGTTCACCTGTGAAAATCTGTTCTTGCCTGACACAGCAGTATTTTTTTTTGCATGGCTTGGATTTTGTTGGCACTAATCAAGCTTTTATGGTGAACTATTTGAAGGCAAATGAACTTTAAAGATATGGTAATGTCTCATTTCAGGACGAATCTTTATGGTTAGAAGAGTAAATTATCCCAAGCATCCCCATAAGCTGCAAGTTTATCATGCCTGTTTAACACGTCTGAGGAGATTTCCCAGTGCAGATATTTTGCAGCTTGCCTTTTCATCTCAAAGAGAAACAATTACAACGTGCTCCTGTTCCTGCCATCCAATTACTTCTGCTTTGCCTTGCCCCTGTGATTTGCTGATAACATGGGCTGGAGAAGATCTGCGTGAAATATGGGGAGTTGATTGAGGAGAAGAAATCAGACTGTCCTCTTCACTCCTCAGTTATAGAATCATAGAATCACAGAATGGTTTGGGTTGGAAGGGACCTGAAAGATCATTGAGTTCCACCCCCCTGCCATGGGCAGGGACACCTCCCACCAGCCCAGGTTGCTCAAAGCCTCATCCAGCCTGGCCTTGAACCCCTCCAGGGATGGGGCATCCACAGCTTCTCTGGGCAACCTGGGCCACGGCCTCACCACCCGCACAGGAAAACATTTCTTCCTGATATCTCATATAAATCTCCCCTCTTTCAGCCTAAAGCTGTTACCTTGTCCTATCACTCCACTGCCTGATGAAGAGTCCCCCCATCTCTCCTGTAGCCCCCTTTCTGTACTGTAAGTCTTTGGAAGATATTTCGTTTGTTTTGACAGAGATCACTCTACTGGAGAAGTACAACAGAGACAAGAGTGGAGCTTGTAAGGGTCTTGTCTCTCACTTACTCATGTCCTCTCACAGCAGCAAGGCACATTCCCACCACAGCTCCACTGATGAGCACGTGCATCATTTGGAAATCCAGCCAGGGTCACGGAGGAGCCCTGTGGAGCAAAATTGATTTGAACATCCCCCTTCTTAACTCAGGAAAGGGAGCTCCTGGGCTCCGTGTGGATCAGCCACTGCACCACCACTTGCCCCATTAGGCTGGGGAGATTGAACACACGGGCCAGACTGCTCCCTGACTATTTGCACCACCTGTGTACTGTGACACCCTGACTGAGGGAGCTGGCTTGAACCTGGGTCTGAAAGTATCTGATGCAGAACCATCAGCCCTGGCTCGAACAAGGCTACTAAAGACAGCATGAGTGCACCTGTAACTACAGGATTTTGTCCTGAAAACATTAAATTTTCTCACCTGGTTTCAGATCCATCCTCAGGTCTCATGCTCCACAGCAATGAATTCCACAGGCAGACTGCACTGTAGGGTATTTCCTTTATTTGTTTTACATTTACCTACCATTTATTTTAACATACGGGCCCAGTTCTCACATTACTGCAGAGCATAAAGAGAAGGAATGATCAGCTTTTCTTATACTATCCATCATCTTAAATAGGCCAATTAAGCCTGTGTAATTATCCTTCTTTCCAAGTTAAATAATCCAAGCCTTTTCAGCTTCTCATATGGAAAGTCCATCATGCCTCTAAACCACTGAAAATTATATGGTGCTAATTTAAAACATGGCCACTTGTAACATGTGTATCCATGTCTATTCCTACTGACACTAGGATTGTCAGATATTTAAACACGTGTAACAGAGAAAACACAACTCCAGCATTTTGCTCCCACATCCACTAACAAAGGGGCGGCGAGTTCTGGGATGTAACAGCAATTTATGTGCTGAAGATGCTCTGGCTCCTTCCAGAGGGCAAGGAGCCATGGAAGCTTACAAAATTTTTGAATATCTTTTACTCCCTGACCTCTAGAGACAGGGAGCTCTTTGGCTATGCCCACAATACCCTGTCCCCCCACTGGAGTTTCCCATCGCGCTGATTCAGCCCCAGATAGAGGAAACTTCAGTTATTACCGAAGTCCAAATAATGCCTAGGGTCCCCAGCTGAGATCAAGGCTCCACTGTGCTCGCGATGGCATAAACACGCACTTACAGACAGTCCCTGCCCTAAAGGGCTTATAGTCTAAATAGAAGAGACAGATAAAGGGTGGGAGAGAAAATAAATGTGGAGCGACTTGTGCAGCTGCTCAGACAGCTGCTCTTGGAGGGAGCCAGGAGCAGGACCCAGTTTGGAGGGGCTTGGGTCAGCGTGTTAGCTACTGGGCTGTCCTGCTTCACATTTTCTTGCGGAAAATGACATTTTAACCACCACGTCTTGAAAACACCTGGTCAGGGAGAGCCTAAGGGACAGAGAAGTCAAAATGCAAACAGTTAACTTGGCAGCTCCGCAAGGCTTGTGTTGCATCTGCTGCTATTGTGGATAGAGCCAGCACAATAGTTTCAGAGAAGACCTGATGTGGGAAAGGGCACGAGGAAAGAAATGTGAGGTCTCCTGTGGTCTCAGGTCATCAATTTATGTTAAACACTCAGAATTCAGGTCACATGAAAGCTTTGGCAAACTCTTGAGCAAATGGGCGCTAGCAACCCATTTAGCAGCAAAATTAAAAAACATCTTTGACTCAAAATCTTAGGAACATTTAAATTTGGAATGAGATTTTAGTGTGTCTTTGCACTCCAATGTGGGAGCTCTCTGGTCCTGTGTATTGAATCAGCTCTCACAGCATCTCACAGCATCCCACAGCTCACATGAAATGTTGACTAATAAATGAAAGGAAATAGAGGGAAGTCTGTGAGTGAGGAGATCTCACTTCCAGGGACATACACAACTTCACTCCCTGTAGTTTTTCCTTGGCAGACTAATGTCTCTGCTAAGAGCTGGTGAAAGCTGTCTGGGACTCTGTGGTCTGCCCAACCTGAATACCCAGGTAGCAATCCATTTTTACCAGATGTGCCTCCCATGCAGTTTTACAAGCCGTGGTAAAAATCTTACTGTTCTTCAGGCTCCTAAATTTGACCAGATTTCTTACTTATGAATTTATTGATCATCCATATAAACAGCATCTTATTTGCTTTGCCTACCGCAGAGTGCCAACCCAGAATTTAATCCAGCCCAGAACTGAAGCCAGCCCAGTTCCCTGGTGTCCCAGGAAGACCTCCCAGCGTCGGGATCCCTGCTGGGCAGACAAGACCTGCCAGGGTGCTTTACAGGACTACCCGATGCTCTTCAGTCACTCCTCATTTGAGATATTTTTCCTGGTTGACTGAATTTCCAAGGGACAGAGCAGTGCAAGAGCCGTAGGGCTTGCTGTGATCTCTGCAGAAGATTCTCTCTTCTGAGACTCTTTTTCCAGCTTCTGGCTTGCAGCTACTTCAAGAGACAGACTCCTCCTTCCCACCCTCTTTGAGATGGAAATGACTGATCCAGCTTGTACTTGAGGTTTTTTTTTTTTCAAACGGTAGCAAGTTTTTCTGCTTGTGTGCACTGCCTGGGTCCTTGCTTCAGGCTCTCCACCCCAAGCACTGCCAGCAAAACTGGTAGCCTAGCAGCTTTAGCACTAGCCACTTCATTGCCAGTGGCACGGGAGAAACATCTTCCACGCACAACAGCACTTCCTTGCCAGCAGGTGTGCAGCCCACTAAGACAATATATTTACAATAACAAGCACCAAAGGTTTTACAACCTTTCATTACTATAGGTAAACACATTAAATTTGGGACCAAATCCTCTTTAAATCTTCTTTTTAAATCATAGCTAAAAAGTCTCTTACGACTCCTTGTTTCTCAATCTGGGCAAAACCTCTATATAACCAGGCAACAGAGATACCTTATGGAGACATCCCTGATGTGTCCATATGATTTTTGGGATGCTCTACAATTATGTTAACATGTATGTCTCCTTTCATCTCAAGCTTGTTCCACTGACCTGTGTAAGCTAGGGCTTGTGTTTATCTCTTCTAGGCAGTCATGGGAGAGAAAAAACCACTCCTCCAAGGTGACTCAGTCCATCCTAGATCTCAGAGGACCTATATTCCCCCACCTTCATTGTCTAGAAAGGAAATAAAGGCTGATATACTCATGACACATAGGCCTTTGCTTAGTAGCTGAAGTTGGGTGAAATGATGCCAGCCTTGGGAAGGATCCTACTTAGGTGGCTTTGTTCCATCACTGCTATGCTACAGGGCCCTCTCCTAGCTGAGACAATGTGAAAGCCCTCAGAAGCCAGCATCCTGCCAATGTAGTTGTGAAAACCTCATCGAACAGCATAGCTATGTCTACAGTAGGATTTTGTTGGCAAAGATACATTGGCTGGGTACATCTGATTTTTTTTTTTTTTTTTTTTTTTGTGTGCTCCTAGCCAAAGAAGCTATGCCAGCAACATCTCATAGCATCAACTTCACGGCAAGTAGCCCATCATAAATGCACTCACAGAGGCACACAGAACGGTCATCATTAAAAAAGATGTTCCCCAGTTCTCTGCTAAGTTCTTGTTGGCCTCAGATGCGTAACAAAGCTAAAAATAAATAAATGAACCAATCTGCCAGCCACTTATTGCAAGTCAACAGCTGTCTCTTTGTGCTAGTAGGAACTCTAATCAGAGGTCATGACGGAAATTAATTTTAGCAGCACCCAGTGTTCTCCCCTGATGAATATGATTCTTTTGGGTCAATCCTAGGTCACATAAGAGTGAAGAGAAAGTGCTTTCCCTAACTTCTTTTCTTGGGACCAACTCACTGCAGAGATATTCCTTGTCAGAATTACACGACTGCTTCACGGAATAAAATACTTTCCCTAGGTTAATCATTTAAAGATTTAATTCTCAGCTTATAAAAACAGTTCACACCATAACAGAGAGCATTTTCAGGGTTTATCCTCTTCCTCTTTTTAAACTGATTTTCAATTCACTGTTACTCAATGTCTCTTCTGCTATTCATGGAGCACAGCCAAGTGAAACCAGGACCTGCTATGCTGCTGATTTACACTATGGAACCATTATTAGCTGAGTTTTAAATTGGCATTCCAGGCATTCCAGCGTGCAGCTAGTCTCCTGTGTATTTATTCATTCAAAATAATGACAGGGCTGGCGAAAGATGCTGGAGTGACAGCCCCGTGGGGTGAAGAGGTCCTTCACTAAGCCATGGAATAAGGAATGGCAGAGCCAACGTGTGCCATCTCCTCCCCATACCTCCCGCACCCTCCTTGGTCCTAATCTGAAGGCTGTCTGCACCTCACAGAGTTAAAGTATGAGGCAGAGCATTCGCAAAGTCTGGTTAGTTTTTGATGAGATGCACAACTGGTACAATTTCTGCTCTCGCTGTCGGTGGTCCTTCATCATTCTCAGGCTTTGAAAGAGTTCCCCAGCACAACTACACTCATCAGATGGCCCTGTTTCTTGAACCACTAGGGCAAACACACAAAAGTCTCCAACCTCCAAACAATTTAGGACCCTAGGACTAGTCTTCAGCAGTGACCTGGACGTGTAATTACCAGCTCCAGGTTACCATCAGGGTAGATCTGAGGTATCTAAATAGTGCAACCATTTGGCCCAGAGCCCAGAGCACATTGCTCGCTCTTCTTCTTTCAGTCCTCTCCCTCCTGTTCTTTTGTAAGAAGGAAGCATCAGGATAGATTATTAACATGAAAAATGCACTCTTGGAGACCAGAGGGTGTAGCGGGCAGGCAATTAAAATGTTCCATTGTGCTAAGTACTGTGCAAACACTGAAACAATGGTCCCTGGCATGGGGATCTCACCACTGAGATTGTTGCAGACAATAGCAGCCATTCACACCACCTATTACAGACCATTTGGTGTATCCATTTGAGGTGTGAGTCATAGCTTCAGTTTCTGCCTAAACCAAGAAATAGATGCTTCCAGGCAGTGACTCAGAGCACCTAAGTTAGATGGCAAAAAAGTCATATGGTATCAATATCCCCGGTCAGTACATGGAGCAGAGTGAGGGAGAATAACCACTTTTCACCTAATGGACCGCTCTCCCTAAGCTCCCTCTGTTGCCAACAGGAGGAAAAAAACTTCTGCGTACAAAGTTTTTTCTTTTTCAGAGCATCCAAGTCGAGCTCTCCCTCCTCCTGATGGAAACCATTTCTCTTTACTGACAACAAAGGCGGGGAGTCTGGGGACAGTAAGTTCATTAAGGCTAAAATAACCTCTCATAACACCCTTGTATCTAGGAGGAAGAGCAGCATGCAGCTGCCTAACTTTGTCAGGTTGCCCGCTAAATTTATTAATGGATAGAAATTGGCCAAAAAATTGGGTGAAAGGGGAGAATCCATTTACAGGAAAGCAAACATCTTTCTGCATCTCAGCCAAAACACACTGAAGAACAGTAATGAAAAACAGGCAGCTTTTCAATAAATGTGACATCTCCTCTCAGACACCTCTGTGATCCATAACTAAAGGAGGACACCACGAATAGCCCCAGCCACCATGAAGCATGAAGCTGGTCTATGCCTTCGGTGTGGCTGCGGCGTAGATGCCCACACAGAAGACTTCCCAAGATCTGTGCTGAGTCCCTGCCTTCCCAGATTGCACACGTTCAAGGAAGACAGCATTTATTCCCTACTGTGGTTAGAAGAAGGTTGGGGCTGCAAGAACCACCTTCCAACACTCAACCGCGTATTCTTCTATGTCATTCTTGACACTGGTCTAACAGTATGTAGTTACTTCTATCAGCTTTAGTTAACTGGTGTTTGCAACGGACTCAGTGGCTCTGAGATTAAATGTGCTAATGGAAGAGCAAACTGTTACAAAAGCACGTGGTGCGACCGCCGCCGTGCGCATCCCCTCCCTCTCTCCGGCGGAGCCACGGTGCATGGATGCTGCTCCACCATGACCTTCTACGGTGCTGCCGCGGCAGCTTATTTCTTCACAGGGGCATTTGGGCTGACAACACGAAGCTCATTTTTTCCCACATAATTGAAAGGAATTTCTGATTATGCACAGGGATGTCAGCAGTGCGAGGAGCTTGGACGCCTTCCAGCCGCAGCCGGATCCAATGACAGTGCTGCGATTTCTCCTTTTTTGGCACTCTACTTGTGAACTTTCTGCTCCCTTCTGGGAGTGATTTCTCAAGATAATATGCTGCTGCTCCAGCTTCTCTCTGATGGCCTAGATTTATAGCTTCTGCAAGGCGTGAGAGGGGAAGGGGGTGTGGGAGAGACAGGGAGGATGAAAGCAGAGAGGGAAATTATTTTTTGGTTAGGGGTTTTATTATTTTGGTCCCACTCTGCTGCAGTGACTGTCTCCAGGCTTTGCACAAAAATAGTCTGTCGTTTCCATCTCTGTAACGTTTTTTTACTGCCTGCAGTGAAAGGTTGAAAGGACACACGTGTTTTTCTGGCCTCTCTTTTGTCCAGCCCCTGTGAATATGTGGTACAAAGTGAGCACTACATTTATCTCTGACCTTTTCACCATCTCTCACATCTCTTCACTGAAGAGAGTAGAAGATGTCCCCAGCCTCCTCTCCCACAGAGCAGACAATACTGGCAACTTGATTTACTTTATCAGTCCCAACTTGCCTCAAATCTTTCCAAATGTCTAATTTATCCGAAGCCTTCATTGCTGCAGCTACACTGGGGAGAAACAAACAACCGCCCCAAACACCCAGCCACTGATTTTCAGAGAGAAACATTTAAGAATTCCAGATGCTCTACTCAGAAATTTAGTAACAACGTAATTAACTAGGACAAAAAAATTCTCTCTCTGGATGTGCTAAACAGCTGAATATCCTCCTTCCCCAGTGACTTCAGACTACTGAGGATGTTTCTGTAACATCAGAAGTGTTTTATCCAGGTATTTCAACCCTTTCTCAGGAAGCTGGGACAGTGCTGCCATTCCCATTTTACAGGTGGGGAAGGAAAACTGAGGCACAGAGCATATCTAAAAGAGGCCCAGTGAGTTACTTTCGGAATATACTTGTTCTTCCCTACTGTTTATAAAGGTAGCTCATTGATGTTTTTCAGGATTACATCCATAATCCTGTACGGCTGCAATCAGCTGAGACGAATACTGCTCTTTGAGACTCAGCAAGGTCACCCAGGAAGTGTGGAGCAAAGCACTGAAATGAGCCTTTGTATTTTACAAATGACCTGATGAAAAATATGTGTACCCCTTTATGAGGTGTTAGCTCCTGAAGCGTTCAGATGGAATTCCTGGGAAAGGCAGAAGGGTGCTGAGCAGCTCCTGAGGTTGGCCTCGGACTGTGTTTTGGCTTTGGTGTCTTCCTAGCTGTCCTAGGGACACAAAGGCAATTCTGTGTTTCAGTTCCTGAGATTGCATGTAGAAAGGGAAATAGCACTGATGAATCTTTCTGTGCTCAGCTGCCCATTTCTCATCATCTTGGACAGTCGAATTGCCAGTGCTGAGTGCTCATTTCTAGGCGTTGTGACTCAAATCCTCCCTCTCCACATCAGGAGACCAACTTGAAAAACTTGCAATTTATCTTGTTTCTGTTTATTTTTTTCTGGTTGCATCTGCAGGAAATTCAAACTTCCCCTCACTATAAACTTCAGAAAATTCAGGTAACCTGATTCAGGCCTCAGGAAAAGCTTTCATTTATGGAGGGATGTAAAATCAAATGGTGACCAGGGTCTGGACATAACACTTTCTTACGAGGACCGCAGGAAAGCATCCTAAAGGTCAGGACTGGAAAATGTTGGCACAACTCTTTCTTGATGCTTTGAGCATTTCAGCATAAACCCACGTGCTCTGGCTATAACGATACACCCTAATTAAGCACCACAGAGAATCAAATTAGACTTGCATTCAAAGCATAAAAGAAGTTGACCACTTGATACTCCCTGATCTTGCGTACCTGGACCGAGGTTGTGGTTGAAATGACTTTATGTACAACCAGTCACAGGAGTCAAACTCCTCATCAGCAAGGATTGGTCTGGGGTGATGGGGAGTGATGGGGAGTGATGGGAAACTTTTCACTTCCTCTCAGAAATCAGAGTGACAAAGATGTGACAACTGATTGAGGAAATATTTCATTCAACTTATCAGCATATGAAAGATAACAGAAATGAGCTGCAGAACCAAGTTGCATTCTCTTATGGACGGCAATTGCAGAAGGGGAGAAGAAATACAGCAACAGGGTAGGTACTAGGGACTGCTGGCAGGTGCTGTGCCACCACAGACCTCCTAGATCAGAATCATAGAATCATCACAGAATCATGGAATGGTTTGGGTTGAAAGGGACCTTAAAGTTCATCCAGTTTCAACCCCACTGCCATGGGCAGGGACACCTGGTCCCGCTAGACCAGGTTGGAACTACATGATCTTCCAACACAAACCATTCTGTGATTCTATGAATGCAGGCAAAAAAAAAAAAAAAAAAAAAAAAAAGCAAAGCTGACCTGGCCATGAAGCCACACGACATTTCTGACTGCCATTATGCTTTTATTATCCAGAGGGTATTCCTCCTCCTGAGGGAGTAAGGAGAGACCACACACCTGAAGTGGTAAAACCAAAAGTTAGGCTCCGGTTTAGTGTGGTCAGAGACAAAATATTTACTAGCTTGGTAGCAAACTTTGTACTGGAGAGTAATACCAATAAAAAGTGTTTTTGATGTATGCAATAGTTGTTGGTATATGCACCAAAACATGTGGTGGAATCTGGGGGCATAATAAAACGTCTGCTTTAGTTAAACCCAGAAGAAGAAGAATGTCTGGTGGTTAAACTGGTGAAGAGGATGGGAGCAGAACAAGGGAACCCCCTTTAACTGCTTCACTGCTGGACACTGCTGCTGCACAGCCACAAAAAGGACATTTTTTACTGAAGTTACAAGGCTCTTGGGCTAATGGTGTTTTCCAATAATGCAATTTTCCTCTGCTGCCCTGCAGACAAGACACATCCCACCCACGGAATAACATTTTCACTGATATTTTATCACCAGACCTAATTTGATTTAACAAGTCTGGCCCAGATATTTTAAGTGCTTGCAGATTAGGAAGTCCTTGTGATTACATGGGCAGTGTTCATAAAATTCAATGCATCATGCAAATTGTAAACAGGAAAAGATCAGCACAATTCTATTTACTCCACACTACCACACTTTTGAGTCTAGTCCAACTCTTTGAGAAAAAGAAGATGGAGAATGTATCTTCTCTGAAGACTATGCAGGACATTGATAGTGTTCATGCTCCTCCTGTTCTACTTTCAATACCTTTTAAAATATTTTCTCCCTCCTTGGTGCTTGGATAGTTGAGACACACATTTGTATCTCCTCTGAAAGATGTGTTTAAGCTTTTCTCTTTTTTTCTCCATGAAAAGGACTTCCCTGGTTATTTGTATGTTTGAAAGGGAAAAAACTCTTGATGTATATCTCAAGAGAAAAGGGTCAAAGGTTTTCCTTATTTGTATATTTTTAGGGTTTTGGAGCATTTTGGGTCCATAACCAAGAAGTTAAGAACTGTCCTAGAGAAAGGCAATGGCAGGGGGGATAGATCAACATTTTCTTGCTGTCTGCATGGGAAAGTCTATCATTAAAACAGGAAATAGCAAATGTGCTTCTCCATTTAATTTGCTTTTGCAGAAGTGAAATGTACTCTTTTTCCCCTATGCAAAATTTGAAGAGCTTAGAGAGCCTGGGGCCTGATCAATGCATATGTGGTACTGGGTTCTGAGTGTAGCCTGGTTCTTTCATTTGTTTAAGAACTTGCTCAGCTGCCTGATAAACATCGTCGCTCCAGATGAGGCTAAATGCAGCACTCTGCCTTCCCCTTAGCAGGAGTCATCGCTAACAGTTGTATGTTAGATGAAGTAGCCTGGGGGTTCTTTATATTTAACATCAAAGGGAGGCAAAACAAATGCAATTACAGTCCAATAATGAAATTTGTATCTGTCTTCAATGTCTTTAGCTACGTAACAGAAAATCCAGACACAGATGAGCTAAAACCAGCTCCAAAACGAGTGGTGAGGGAAAGTTGCAATTTCTTTCTAATTTATGGGGAAAGAGATAGCAGACAGTATATAAACCTCACAAGATGTTTACTTTTTGTTTAAGCTGCAGAGTAAAAATAACTTTCCATTTGTCATGTGAGTAACTGTACAGCACGAGGCCAACTGGGAAGCTGCTCTCAACCTCGAGCAATGTGATGTTTTTCAGTTCAGAGGCAGGGAAAGGGGATCTTAAGTCCTATGCCTTGGATTAATGGCCAGCAAACACTCTTTGTAAAGACCCAAGTCCAGACCACTATTCATTTTGCCAAGATAGCACTTATCCAACCCAAGAAGAGCAGTTGGCAGTGGGGAAGCGACTTTACTCCTCCTTAGAAACTAGTATTTCTTAATTAACATTTCCTGCCCCACCTTTGGAAATCAACTCTTAACCTTTTCACAGAGTCTCAGAGCAAGAGCGCAAGAAGGTGGGAACAGGTTGTTCTGTTTCCTAATCAAAAATGTGCAGTGGGCAAGTAGAAAATTAACGATAAATCCAGTCAGGACTGCAAACAAAATAATTGTCTGTAATTTTGGACTAATGTCTTTTTCTCTGGGTCAGGACTAGTGGTGTTTCCCAAAAGGACTTTATGTACTGTCCACATTTTTTGTATCTTAATTGTATTTATTTTAATATACCAAATGCTTCCTCTCTCTGCTGTGCAGTGGCAATTGTTTTAATTTAATGACCAGGCTTCAGTTGCTTTACTTTTATTGAGTAATGGTGCAGTTTCAGAAAGGTTCTTTGCAGCAAAAGATGTGAATATAAGTGAAGACATTAATGTGAATAACCAGATCAGAACATGTCCCTGAGGCTACTGGACTGAAAATACATCTTTTGCTAGCTAAATAGTATAAAAGGCTCTTGAACAAAACTCATCTGAGGTGTAATCCTGTTCATTTCCACCACGTTCTGCAGTGGGGAGAGCCGGACTCTGGAGTTTTCCCTAGATGAGGCACAATGTGCAGGAAAACCACTGAGGTCCCTAGTGAGAAAATGTTGAGAGTCTTTACTCTAAGCTGGTCCCTTCCAACCCAAATTGTCTAGTACAGCCCAGTTTAGTCTTAAAACAAGTGTCTGTGGCTCTGACTGCCTGAATCACAAGGTCGTGGCATGGGAAGATAGCTAGTCATATCTTCTTCCAAACTGCCTGAACATATTTTAAATAATGCACTCCACAAATGAGAAAGTCTTTTCCACCGAGGTGAGTTGCATTATCTCAGCTCTCTGAAGATTAAGGTTTGCTGCTTGTTAATGCCACTCACCAAGGACACGTTTTATTGCCTTTGTGTTACTGTACGTCAGTCAGGAATAAATCTCTGTAGAGCTTCTATCTCGCTCTTCAGCCACACATCACCTCATTTATATTCCGCAAACTTTCCTTGCCTTCTCCCTCTCCCTTGCCTCCCGCCCCCTCTTCCTTCGGAGAAGGCATTTCAATGAAGCTGGACGGGCACAATTTAGGACTGAAATGGAGATCTCTATTCAGAGGCTGAAAGAATTCTGACCAGCTTCCTAAGACATGGGGCTAAGCTCCCGGGTTCCCTTCGCCCCTTTGTCTGCGAGGTTTTCGGGGACAGACTGCCAAGTTCAAGCAAGGCTCCGATCTCTCCTCTTTTCACAGGCCTCCTGATTAGTGGCTTTCTTTTTCCAAGACTATAGATACAATTATTAGAAATTCCTTTTTTTGTGAACACATTGAATGAAGGTATGAATGGAGATGCTAAGACGAAGAAAGTGAGAAGCTTAATATAACTTCGGCTTCTGTAGTTAATTAGATTTGGATGGCTTCAGAGGAGCAGCTGTATTTTTTTTTTTTTAATTGAAGTTACATAAAGGGCTATTCAAGGTATTTTGGGTGGGGAGGGGAGACTGTGTAAAATAAAGAAGCTGCGAGACGGGTTTTGGAAATACACCCTCTCCCCCTTTTCCATTTTGGGAAACATTTATGGGGAGAGTAAAAAAGAGAAAAAGAAAACATGTCCCATCACCAAAAGTGATAACAGAATCACTGGTGCTGCTGCTAATACCCTGTGTCTGAGGCACGGTAAGCAGAATGCATATTCAAACAGGAAGATTTCTTTTTTTTGTTCTGAGATAATCTGAAATGCAGAAGCTTGAAATGCATTCCTTTGCACATCCAGAATACTAGATCTCAAAACTTTAAAAGGACATTGCCAAGATGAGGATCACGTTCAGCATTTAAAGCATTTCAAGAGAATCTTTTCTGCCTGAAATCTTCAAGTTGCTAAAGGAAGGCACAGATTTTGAAACCCAAGTGATGCTGCAGCAGCTACACTCTGTTTATTCTTCACCCTGCCTGGTGAAGGAAACGAGACCGGTCAGCTCTGTCTGCTCTTTCCTGTCATGCCAGTTTTCTTTTCTTGCACCACACACACTGCAGCTGCTTCTGCAACCCCTGCCCTGCCCAACATCCCCATTTTAATTGAATTTTTAAATATATAATGAGATGGACAGTAGCGTTAGGTCTTGCCACTTGGTGTTTTGTTGTTTGGTTTTTTTTTTGTTTTATTTTGTTTTGTTTTTTTACCATTACCCTAATCTACACGTTAATACCAAGGCATTTTAGGGAAATGTCTTTCTCCAAGGGCATTTCAGGAGCTAAATCCTCAGCTCACATAGACAGATATCCATTGACTGCGGTTGTGCTGGTTTCTCCTCAGCTAAACATATAAGCCTGGGCTGCAGGAGAGGGTGTCAGTCACACCGACACGGTTTCAGGGTGCTGACTCCATGATCACATTGATTATATTGCTAAATCAATTGGTGTATTTTAGCCTTCTCGCCTAGGTTATCAAGAGGGTGAATCAGGAAGGAGGATTCTGCTCTTGGTATCCCAATGTATTATTTATAGAGGTGGAAGGATGAGAAAACAAACAAACAAAAAAAAGAATTAATCTATTTGTCACTATCAACTTTTTTGCAGCTCAGCAAGAACTGCCACTTGCAAAATCCTGAACTTTGAATTCTCTGATGTCTAATAGTACATATATTCTCACAATGATACTTTTCTCCTAAAGAGAGGCAGTAGTTTGGACTTTAGACCTCTAACCAAGTGCATGTGTTCTTAGAAAACTGTAGCAGAACATCTCTGAGCTCTTCACTTCTTTATCAATATTCTTTTTAAATTGACTGATGTCTTGGGAAGGAGGTGATATGTCAGCACAGCCTATCAATCTAATTTCTTTCTCTTTTTTTCTCTGTTTGGATCTGAAATAGAAGTTTTTATGAATTTAAATCAAGTTATTAAAAAAAAAAAAAAACAAAAAACCCAAGCCAAATTAAAATCAGTTTACCAAAATGTCTTCAATGGTTTTCTTAAGGAAAAAAAAAAAAATGTTGGTAGCCTGGTATGAGGTTTGAATTGTTATTTTTTTGAACTGAAAAGATGTTATGGAAATGTTGAAATTAAAAATTACTTTAAACTGAAATAAGAAAACATTTAATAAAACATTTCAGACTTCAGAGTGATTTTTGTCAAATTTGTCAACACTTTCTTAAAACGTTGTGAAAACAGGAAAAAAAAAGTGTGAAAATTTTTCCAGCTACTTCATACTGGATTCAACTATACCAACCTTTTGTCAGTTCAGAACAGTATAAATACCATCTTTCCTATGACACTTGAAAAGGAAGAAAAAGGGAGAAAAAACTTCATTTGCCCTGTAGATTTAACAGTTCGAGAAATAGGTGGCTAGACTAACAATGAAGAGCGTTGGTGGGTTTGCTAGAATTCTGGCATGAGCTTACGGGTTCAAGACTGAATGGCTGGTCTAAGAGGAAGAAAAGGATGCCAGAAAATATGTGCAGTGTCATTCTCAGGAGACAGGGTAGCAGTACCAGAGAATAGAGTTTGTGGCATTTGGCTTCTGGTTTAGAGACCAGCTTTCCAGTTGCAAAAGCAAGCAAACCACCTCCAGCACAGTCATGATGCAGAGATACTTTCTCTTACTGTAAACATCCTCGCTTGGTTACTAGAGGCTCCATGCTCTATAAAGTCTGAAAAGCAAAATAAATTATCATGCCTGGAGTTCATCACTGCCACAAGTAAGCCACTTCCACTACCCAAAATAAATCTTATTTTAACTAGCTTAGTTACCACTAAACTTTTGTGCAGATCTACCCAAAAAATGTTTCTCATTTTGCTGTTAACCTTTACCTTTCTATTAGTTGTTCTCCCAGAATAAAGATACATGTTCTTGTGAAGGTTGTGTCTGCTGCTGGGAAGAGGAGGAAGGAGAGACAAAGGATGAGGTTATGGTTATTAGGAACCAACTGGATTGCCCGTATGCAAGGGTCTTAGATAAAAAAATTGTTGGAAATTAAAATATTGGTATGTGACATAAACCAGATCATTTGAAGGAAATAGAAACATGGCAGAAAAACTGTTGTTGGAGTGTTCAAGAAGATACTGAGAAATGAGCAAAAGTCAGCACTGACCAACAAAAGGGAATGGGTGGTGGGAGCAGCAAAGGTTTATTAATAACTTGTTGAAAAAATCACAGACTTTTTCCTGTGCCTTCAATAATAAGCTCAGTAGCAATTCTGGTCCAAATATCTGTGCTTGGAATTCAAATTCCCTTTCTTTAAATATTTGTATAGTGGCTTAAAAATTCCCTTTCTCTAAGTATTCCCAACAGGATAGGGAGGATATTGAAATGTTTGCACACAAAAGGTGTAGTGACTATGAAAGCAAATCCATTTAGAAAGTGTTGAGCAAATATTCAGAGGAAATGAGAATAAAACAAATGAAAAAGGCTTTAAGGGGTTTTGAAAAAGAAGCAGGTGAAGTAATTGTGATAGTGCCATGTCAGATTAGTGCTCTGAAAGGGCTGTAGGGTTCAAAGTAGTAAAGACATTATTTACCCCGGCAATAAAACAAGTATTATTTTTACTCACATTAATCAGTAGACTCGTAAACCCATTAGAGAACACAGTCCATGTATAATAGGAAGGAGAAAAATCAATGTAGAATGGTAAACTAGTAACAATGAGTGAAACTAAACGAGTTTTCTGCGATTTCCTACCTTTTCAAATTGCATCACTTATTAGAATAAGCCCTTCAGGGAGCTTACTGTAGACCTGACTGAAATACTGTCGAACAAATTGGTAACTAAATGGAGCATCAAAATAAAAGAGTAACTCAATAATATAATCCTTTATCCAGAGGTCCTAACTACTAATCTGACTCTATCACTGGGCTGTCTGATTTGATATGTTTTTACTAAGTGTATTCAGATTCAATTAACTTGATTGGAGAATTACATGGCTCTCATCTGGAAGTAACTTTACTGCTGTCAGGGAACCACAGACTTAGGAAGTAGCTGCCTTGCTCTCAGACATCAAGTTGCCAAAAGCCTTTGGTCAGAAGATGGCTAAGAAGGAAACTAGTGGGCTTCAAAAATGTCTAGGAAATGTTCAAGCTAACTATCATGGCCTCCAAGAAACGGTCTTTAGACCAGGACAGTGTTTAAAATGGCAGAAAGGACTTGAAGAAGCCTTCATGAAGCAGCTGTGGTTGGTGGGGGTTACCATAACTGTTTCATTGTCCGGATGCAGAAAGAGATGACTTTTAGTCATGGTCACATTATGCAAGTACAGACAAGCTGGCACCAGGATGAAGGTTTCATTACCTTGGGAAGTGTAAGAATTCTCTGCTTTGAAAAAATGGGGGACCAAACCTTCATCCTTTCTATGGTTTCCTTATATCAGGGTAAGGTGCAGTCTCATCTAGAAAGGATCTTAGGTCACCTCACATACATGCCTACAGTTAGGTCAGGAAAAATTTAGAACTGTGGGATAGTAAAGACCTCACTAGCATTATAAAACACAGTGAAACAAACAAATACAAGTAAACTACACTTCTACATTTGCAAACCTGCATGTTGCAGTAACTCTTGAGTGAATACCCCCTGACCCACACACAAACACCGGTGTTTTAAAGAGTGGAGAATATGTTCTGCAGCATCAGAAAAGGATGAGGGATAAATATACATCTCAGAGGTGTCACATTGTTAGCTTGGATTTTAAAAAGTTCTGTGTCCTCTTGTTTCTATTCAATCAGAACACTTTGTACTGCAATTGTCTTAAGAAAATCTCCTTTTACCAAGAAAAATGTACTTTGAACATGTTAAGTAACAATGAAATCCAGTTCTTGTGATTCCAAACATTCATCTGTAAGTTAAATGGATGGCTCCCTTCAAACCTGGGTTTGTTGACTGTCCTGAGCACAGAACTGACAAATGATCTCTGTCTATCCCTAATACTTCTAAGATCACAGAATCAAAGAATCATAGAATGGTTTGGGTTGGAAGGGACCTTGAAGATCATCGAGTTCCACTCCTCTGCCATGGGCAGGGACACCTCCCACTAGCCCAGGTTGCTCAAAGCCTCATCCAGCCTGGCCTTGAACACCTCTGTTTTGTATTCCAAAAAGTAGTCAGATGGAAATAACTCCTGCTCTTGGCCCTGTAAACATGTTCCATAACTCTGTGAGTCACTGGGTCACAAAAACATGACCAAGACTGTATGAAGAACAGGTTTGACAAAGTAGATCTTATATTCATTGATTGCTCATCTCACTTGTCTGTTTGAAGAAAACATCATATGATGAGAAAGACAGGTAGAGCCAGGATGTGTGATAGTGGGGCTGTGTGTGAACCCTGCTCGTATAGCTCCCTTCATGGCATGGCCTGTGGTTACACAGAAGCAGAAAAAGTAAAATGGAGGTTTTGAGTTTTTACTTTCAGAAACAGTTCAGCATTGACCAACCTGTAATCAGTCAAGGGCATGACGTGGTCTTTAGAAAGTTATAACTGGGGGAGAAAATTAAGCTCTCTCTCCAAAAGCACATTTTCTATGTTGTGGTGGGAGAGACTCATGTCTTCTACTGAAGCTGGAATAACAGCTATGCCAAAGGATAGACAGGTAAAATAAAGGATATTTGAGCAAAACCGAGCTGAAACTTTTCGTTAGCTTCTGACATGTTGCTCCATGTGTCATGAAATAATAAATTCCTAGAGGAACTGCAAGCATGGCAAGCTCTGTGGGAGAAGTGAAATCTCTTATTGGACCAACAGTCACAGTGTGGGAAAAAAAGACACATTTTGGGGGTACATCCTCTTCAGGTCTAAAACAGAAGCAGCAACATTCAAAGCTAAAGACAAGTGGGGGGAAAAAAAGGACTGAATTTATCTACGATGTTAATTAGATTTTCTAAAAGAGGAGGCAAATTATATCCAGGAAATACGGATTATGAAACCAGAAAGGCAGTGCTTCTGCGTTTGCTTGTTTTAATACCACTGTGTACTCTCCAGTTACCATGGCAGGGGGTTGGAACTCAGTGATCTTTAAGGTCCTTTCCAACCCAAACCATTCTATGATTCTCTGATTCTCTGATTCTATGACACCGTGCCTGGCTACCGACACCTCCATCAGTGCCTGGCCACGTAATCCAGATTGTTATGCTCAAGGCAAATAACAAGCTATGAAAAATACATAGGAGAGAACTCCCTCATGCCCAGTTCTGTAATACAGTCCCGATATACAATGCATAAAGTTCAGTGGAATGACATCGATGTAAGACACATGAACCATCTTAGAAGAATTGACAGGCACAACGGTGTGTCAAGGTTATGAATAAAAATAGTGAAAATCAGCCGTTTCCCCATTTTCTTTGCAGAGAACCATGGGTGGAAAGTGAATCCTCCCAGCCTCTTCCCAAATGTGCTAACAGGAAAAGGAGAGAGTCCTTGCCATCTCCGAGGGACAAAAACATGTTCATAGGACAGTGTAGATGGCAGGTTTCAGTGAAACAGCCACATTATTCTTCAGAAATCACTTATGTTGCTTTTGATTATGGATTTTTAACTGACCCATGTAGAAGCAGTGTTTAGAGAGTCTAGATGTGTGTTCTGACCTTTGGAAGAACACTAAATAATGGTCTTCAAAGAAATTCCTTTCATTTTAGTGGTATATTAAGGCAACAGATATGGGATTAGACTAAACTAAAGAGAGAAAATCCTTTGAAGGTCACTCCACCACCTTTCCAGTACAGACTGTATGTTCAAAAGTCTTCTTTCAACTCACTTGTACCAGGAGAACCGAGGCTTTCTCCACTGAGTTTCCTTTGGAGTCTATTCCAGGTTTTCAATGAGATTTTCAGTAGGATTTTTCTCCCTAATATTTTCCATTGCTTAATTTCATTCCATTATATCTAATTACACTCCCCTGAGCAACTCGAAACTATTCTTATCCCTCCCTTCAAATACTTAACAGACAATTATCTTGTTCCCAACCCCTATTTGCCAAGTTACAGCTATTTAGTTGTTTGAACCTTCTGTTCCATTAATTTGATTTTCTTGTTATCCAAAGGCTATACAGCACCTTTACTTAATAGGAAAGAAATATTTGAAATTACTCATATTATTGTAAGAATAATGGGTTAGGCTTGCAAAATATTTGTCTCCTCCTTGCAATCATAGTCACAAGTATTCCATCACATTTGAAACTCCTAGTTCCTGGTATTCTGTGGATGGTTATCAAAAAGATTTGACCTTTTAATAATTTCATAATTGATGCACTGGAGTGCTGCTGCTGAGTATTATTGACTTCGAGGATTTATTAGCTTTCTTATTCCACTACATGAGGGAAAAAAACCAAAATATCTATCGTATTGTTCCACACTGGTGATGTCATATAAGGATTCTTGACCAAGACTTTGGAATATCAAAAAAGGAAGAGCCTATCTGAGGTTAACTGTAAGACCAAACTTACTGGATGACTTCTGTAACTCTGCATATTTGTGACACAGCTTGTAGGCTACTGTATCTCAAACATTTATGAAGTTCTCCTACAGAGAAAATTTACAGAAAAAATGAATAATAGTTTGTTAGATTCAATGTGAACTAAATCACTAAGTTTTGGGTCAGTACAAATGTTCTGTTCTGTTCAGCTTCATGTTTTTAACAATGACAAGACCCTGTTCAATTAGGCCTCAAGTTATCTCACCTAAAGGCAGCCATGTAGAAGATGAGCACAGACTAACCTACTCCCTCCACAGGTATCTCCATAAAATTATGCATTTCACCTATCTTTGATGTTGATCTTGGTGTATAACATGCTGCTAGAGCATATTTTCACCATCTGCCAGTAACATGAAGACAGAAAATACTTTGGACACAAGCAGCTTTGGAAACAACTCAGCAGGCCGTAATACTGTAAAAAAAAAAAAAAAAAATTAAAAAAAAATTCATGAGCAGTGGCATTAACAAAGCCTTTTTTTGTATCAGTTTAAGTGGTTTATTTTTCTAGCATCCTCTCCTTTCCCCCACTCCATATCCTGTATGATGAAAAGCCGTGATGCCTTTAGTCCCACCTTACATCCCAGACCTGGAAATGCTCTCACCAACCGCTGGATGCCCAGGCTGGAGAGGTACCTACTCACACAGCGTGGGGTTTTTCACTACTGGATCTCCTTCTCTAGCCAGTTGCCAATCTCTTGTACCTCTTAGGAATGCAGTATCACCAGGATATTAGAGGACAGGTATAAACACATCTTCAAATCTGACTGAAACAAGGCAAGAGTTATTAAGTAGAGAACACAAATGGACAAATCATAGAATGACCTCAGAAGCCTTTTTTCCCTTCAGAAACTCCGCTAAAGAAAAGAACAAACTATTTAGAGAGAATTAAATCACAACTTTTTTTTTTTATTATTATTATCAGGGACTTGCTATCGGTTTTGCCCTTGCTTCCATGAAAATTGAGAAACTGGGAATCCAATTACAAAGGCTAGATAAAAGGGAATGATAGGGAAGAATTTTAATTGGATGGAAAAGACGTTGAATGCATGTTCGCTAGACACATGCTTCAAAAGCTCTAGCACTAGAAATGTACAAGCAGGGGTCACTGTAGAAAGGGATATAAGCTCTCTTAAACACAGAAACAGCGAACCACGACTCTGTTTTTCAATCGATAGGGCCTGCAAGAGCTGCTGGACCACTGATGCAACTGATGACTTTGACAGGTAGTAAATAGTGATTCTGACATTTTGAATGTGGCCAAAACAAAATTGCTCATACCTTTTGTCAGCTCTATTTAAAGTGTGAAAACCCTCAGCTGCAGCTACTAAGGGTTTAGTAACCTCTCATTTCCAAGGCTTACTATAAAGAAAAAGACATGTTATTTGGAGCTGTGTTCTGAATAGCTCTTATTGTGGTTTTTATTATTATTATTATTTCTGTAAGCTGCTGTAGTCCAGAAAAAAAGGAGATAGCTTGCTCTTTCATGTACAGCATGATGACCCAAAGTCCTCTTGATACTTTAAATTAGAAAAGTCCAAGTTGTTTGGCTTGAAATATGATTTGAACCTTGCAGAACCTTCCTGCTAAGCATGGCAAGCTGCAGTTATTTAAGCCTTGCTAAGGCAAGCAAAACTGGTTTGCATGCAGGAAAACTCAAAATTTAAATCCAGCTGAGCCTGAGCATTCCTCAAAGCAGTTTGGTTAACTTTATCTTGTGGTATCTCCAGCCCCATGAAATGCTGGCATTTAAACTCCAACGCAAGCCCAACGGCAAAACTCCTACTGATTTCCAAGACGTCAGGATTTCACTCATCAGAATGAGATCGCCTGTCAAACCTCCTTGTTCAGACTCTGTGAATACCGGAGCGTGCCACTGATGTGTCCGACTACATTTCAGGCTGAGGTGTGTGGGTTTTAATCTTTTTTCTTTGAGAGAGCAGCTGGGCATCTGACAAGACTTTGGAGTTAGGATATATACCATGAGTTAAATTCCTTTGCTGCTGGGTTCTGTTTGTGGGGAAACAATTTACCTTTTAAATGGTGCACTTTCTCAGACCTGCCACTCTAAAGCAGACCCACACCTGACTCTGCCGCTTCTGTTAATGGACCTGAAGAAGTTTTATTAGAAGGACTGCAGGAAAACAGAAATAGCCACGCCAGATTTGATGGTCCATCCAGTGAAGCTGTTGATGCTAGATCTTCCAAGGAAAAGATAAACATGCCCATAATGGATGCTATAAAGATCCTGCCCAGGGCAGAAATGTTCCCCTCATCCATATGTCTGCAGTGCACACAGTGAAATCTCCTTCTCTTACACTCGAAATATGGAGCCTCCTCCTGTCCTTCCTTCTCAGACATCCTTCAGAAAGGAGAGACAACCCTGCCTGCGCAGGCTGAGAAAGAGTCACGTCGTTAAAGAGAGAAAGAGGTTGGGGTTTACACAAATTAACATCTAGTTGTAGTTGTGGAAGGGAAGGGGAGGTCAGTGATATATACACACATATAACTGCTCTGAAGCCAAAAGGAGAGTACCCACCTTTCTGTGTCCCGATGATGTGCCATGCTGGATGTGAACTAGGGCACACCATCTCTGCACTCATAGCACAACCAATTCATAACCTGCTTGAACTGTTACGGCATGCTAAAGAGCTAACTGCATTGCTTTTTGGGAGTAGTTTTATTCTCCTTCACTGTCTGAAAGGTCAAACATCCTTGACCTCCACAAGTAGTTGGTAATATCAAGATACACTGGAGATCTGTTTTATCTGTGCCATTTAAGATTACTTCAGGGAAAGGAGAGGGAAAATAACTGAAATGGTGACTTTCAACACTTATTTTTACCTTCTGTTTTCCTTTAGGTCTAATTAAAAATGCAATGTAAGTATACAAATCTGAAGATAGTTTTCTGAAATCAATGCTTATACAGGAACCTCTAAATGTATACCAGAGGGAATGAAGATTAAATAACAATTATATCTCTGTTCCTATCTCTGATTTATATCTGTGTTTGTGTCTATATCTTCTCTAGATCAGTCTCCAAACTCTCTTCTTTGCCACTCTAAGTATATTTAAAATACCTTCAACATAAACTTTTATATAGACCTAGTTTTTCAAGTAAAATTTGATCTTTTTATAATTATTTCAAACTAAATTGACTTATTTTAAACTAATTTGACTATCCATTAGTAGAGACATGGGGAGATATATCAACAATTGCACCTTTTCCAGTAGTACCCCTCCTTCTCCACCCTGAAGGTTGTTCCAAATCTTTTTTTTTCCCTTTCCAATAGGTGGTTAGAGGCACTATTGGCAACACCTTTAAAGACTTGCAATCCCTCTTTCTGGAAACCAGATAGAAATGGTATGTAAATATATGTAACTCCGTTCAATTCTTTTCTTGCCCTTCCCATGCTACAGATCTATCTACTAGTAAATTCTATAAAAATACACACCCTCCTTATCTTGAAAAAAATCAGGCACAGTCTGTCTGAAAACAAACTTGATTATAAGGCAGCAATAACAGATGGCAGCAAGTCAAAGAACATTATAGATGTCATTTGCCAAAGGAATTTTCTTACAGCTTGTGGACACTGAATTATTGACACAGAGTTTGGGTTTCTTTGGGTTGCTGGCTTTTTTCGCAATGCTGTTTTCATTATAGTGTAATGGTGGTAAAGTTTTCTACAGGCTGTCATTATATTTTGATCTGCAAATTTTCCTAGAGGTTACTTTTGGGGTCTGGGTATGACAAACATATAGGTGAGATAATTAAGCTCAGAAATCTTTAGATATTGACTATGGACTGATCTGAGCTAGTCATCAAGAAGTCCTTTTGACTATAGTTGAGAGGAAATCACCCAAGTTAGATAGCTAACTTAGGCTAGAAGGGCTTTATCCTTAAATTGCTCATTTCCTTCCGTTGCTTATAAAGGAAATCTAGGCAACTAGTTCAGACAAAGAACCACAACTATCATATTTTGGGAAAAAAACCTGTCCAAAAGACAGTCAGTGGTCTTCAAGAAATGATTCAAAAAGGACTGCAAATAGAAGTACATGAGAGATTATGCATCCTTAGAGTGAGATGGTTCTGAGCTGCGTGATTAGCCACAGTAAAAATCACCTATTAGTAAGCACAGCAATTTTTTTTGCAGATGTCGTAGCAGGGAGACTTTTAAGGAAAGAATGGTAAAGGTGAAGAGAGCAGTTTCTGAGAATGTTTTCAAGGAACAACTTCCATGCACTGTGGGAATGGGAGAAGAAAATTATCTTGCTTGTAAAATTTAATAATAACTGTCATAACTGGCACTGCAAGTAGAAGGGAGTAGGGAATGACCATACTGATTATATAAAAGGAAACATGGTGCAGATATAACATGAAAAATCTTAGAAGTTTTTGTTGAAGCAATGGAATGGGAAGAACCTTTGGAAAGACACACAAAAGGAAGCAACATTTTCAAAGCAGTGGGCAAAAAAACCCAGTCTCTGCTGGAGTCAAGGGAAAGTAAATGCTTGACTTTCTTTTGCTCTTGAATTTCTGCACGGCTTTATAGTACTTATCTGTCTCACTTTCCTAACCAATAACATTTACATGTTTTTCACATACAGTCCTCACCTTAGACTAACAGCTGCTGATGGACTCCAGCAAAGTCACTGCAGCATTTCCCCATGGTACCCTCCTGATCCCTCTCCATTTTTGAGGAAGCACTGGTGGGACAGAAGACTATCTGGATCTCTGCAGCTCAGTCAATCATTCATCCTCTTACTGATATCATCAGGCTGGCACCAACAACTAAAGGACTTGACTGCCACACCTAGTGTCTAGCTGCATTTTCGGCCCACGATTGCTTTCTTTGTGCACGGGGGGCATGAAGAACAAATAATAATTATTTTTTTCTTTGCAACAGTCTTTCATGTATCTTAGGATTTTTATACCTTCAGTCTTCTCCAAATTAAGCAATCCCAGTTTTTTTTAATTTTTCCTTTGTAGACCACACTTTCAAGACCTCTAATCATTCTTCCTGATCTTCTCTGGACTGTCTTCAATTAGGCCACATCTCTCTTGATGGTTACTGAACAAAGCCATCTGGATTTGCTGAATTTGAAGTAAACACAAACAAATAGTGGTGCAAAGCTGTGCTGGAGCACAAGAGGCAAAGATTGTGGTTGAGAACAAGACAGTTATGATAATGACTTCTTATCCTCAGTCTATGTGCGTTCTTGGGAGTTGTCAGCTGAGCCCTAAGGAATGCTGAGCCATTAGTATTCACCATCTTTATTCAAATTAAACCACATAAATAAAAAGTGCCAACAGACAACAGCCTTTGAAGATACTGAATCTCTAACGCATATTGTTTTTCATTGCTGTGCTTTATTTTCACTTAAATAATAATGAGATTTTGGAGAGGAGATAGGGCTGGGGGGCACACCTGAACCTGCACCTGGGAAGTGCTCCTGGTTCTAGGCACTGGAGTTTGTGGGCCTTGGTAAAACCAGTCCTGACTCAATTTAACTAAAAGTCACATCCCACTTTCAGTATCTGACATGTTTTTGTACCTCTCCTTTACCTACCTGGTTTTCCCAGACCTCATTGGGAAAACCTTTCAGGGACCCAGCATTGCATAGTGCTGGAGAACAAAGTCTTTTCTTTGATCTCAGAAGACCCAGAGCCTCCCCTCTCTCCCCTCAGTTCCCTTCCACCACACATTAGCTTCACAACATTTTAGGAGAGGCTGTAAAATGAACATTTTAGGAGAAGCAGTAAAATGGGGAAGAGAGAGAAAAAGGCAAAGTGGAATTTTCCTGGATTTCTCTTGTTCCCCAGGATATACTCTATGCCTCTCCCCTTCTCCCTAGGTTACATCTGTCAGCCTCAAAACTAGTCTCTTAACACTGTAAGATGTCTGTATACAACAGTAAATAAAGCAGTGCAAAAGCCTTGGGAGTCACAAGAAAAAGTGTGTTAACTATCTAAAAAATCCTGAACTGGGGCAAAGCCATGACATTTTGCAGAATAAGGATTAGCTACCGCAGAATGTACTGTTAAACTGTTGCTTCTATCATTATCTTAATAACCCAGGGGATGTGGTAAATATTTACAGCAATCCAGTATGGTGAGGAATTCTGTATTATAAGAAATTAAAACAGCTGCTATTTTGGTTTTGAGGAAAATATTAATATAATCACACCTTGAGTAACTTCTGCTTTTCTATTGAGAAATTACCTGTATATTTGGGCCTTCATTGGATTATATCTCAGAGTATAGTATCCTAGAGTAATAGCAGCAGCTCTACAGGTTTAGGCCAATTTATTACACCGGTCCTACCAATAAATCAAAGCAATGACCTGTGCAGAACTCCAAGACAGCTCCACTCACTCCTTCCCAGGATCATGCAACAACACGTTGACGATGGAAACATATTGCTAGAAGTGGAGAGAGGTTCACTGTCTTCAGTGCAACAGTAAGATTGGGCTACTTTAGTACTCATCTCCTCTCCTATTTAAGCATAGGTGGTTCTTAATTGTCTTTTCCTAACAAGCCACACTCAATTGTACTCACTGTGTGCATTATCCATTATTTTGGGAGAAGGACATGTTAGAACAAATGTCTTTCCAGCAATGCATAAATGGGGCCATGAGGAACACATACACTTTAAAAATTGTAGTCACTTGAGTATATGCCTCTGGCATGCGTGATTTTTTTTTTTTTTTAGTATTTCCTTGTGTGTGAGAAGAAGGCTGAGACCTCAAATTGTACAGACAAATGAACACCTGAGTTCATGAATTTTATTTTCCTTCTCAACTCTTTCATTCTAGAAAGGTCATTGAGGAAGGCTCTGTATTTTATACAGGTCATATGTTTGGTATATATTTTTCTTTCAACAAAAAAAGCAACAGCCCCACACTTCCTCCACATTAGTCCCAGTTTTCTCCACTGCTACCTTCTCCATTAACTTCAGGGTTTTTTTGATATGATAATTGAGGGAGCAGTTGCACTCAACAGACAACACAGAAAATAGCATATCAAAGGTTGATCTTTCTTGAGTGATATAACAGATACTACATCAGGTTCTGTCTTGTCCAAGAACATCACCTCACCCTTTCTAATTTGGCTCAATTCTTCACCGTGCCTATCCATGCCAGCAACATTCTTTAGGTTTGCTCTGTATGATTTCAATTCTATCTTCATGCAGGATGCAACATAAAATGATCTGCACATAGAGATTAGCTTGAATCATGAGGTTTGGGTCCAGTTCCCAAGAACATTAATGTCTGGGACAACCAAATCTGGGGAATAAAGGCTTTTTTTTTTTTTTCTGTAATAAAGCTGGCAGTAAATGGCACAAGCTCCCTGACACCCGCCGTTTGCTATACTGACTCTACTAAAATGACACCAGAAAAGCTCTTCTTTTGCTAAATCACAGCTACAAGGGCTTCTTGTTGAGACTACAGCACCTTTTGAATCAGAGCCGACCTACATAAGAATAACAAAAATAAGGAAAATAATATTGAAGGTGAAAAAAAAAAAAAAAAAGGTGGGGAAGCAGGTCACTCCAGCAAGAGGAAAAGGAAGAGAAAAGGAAGATTTGAGTAGTATGGAGAAGTCCTAAAGAACTGAGATTCCCTCCTCTTCCTCCACAGAGGAAGCAGCAGTTGAACCACAGCTGGTTTGGTACTCTTCCCTCTTTCTTAAGAATCTCATTGTCACGGTGGTTGCCTGCCTTGCCCGTACCCTGACATGGACATTGTGTCCAGCCATAAATTGTTTCTAAGAGCCAGCATCAGAAGACCCTCAATGCTGCAGAAACAAAGCACAGTCCTGAGATCCCATCTCTGCCAAAAAAACATAAAAATGAGTTCCCCTGGAGGGTTTTTAATCAACTGCAGGTAGGTTAAAATCCAAGAAAAAAACAAAAAATAGTTTTCTCGTGCTCTCAGCTGCAGTTTTCTCGGAGTGACAATGCATTACTGTAGGTTGCTACTCCATTTTCATCCTCCGCAAAAATGAGGTCTCATAATTATTGCCTGGAAAGATAGCAGGTGTCCAAGGCTGGATTTTTTTTTTTTCTTCATTCCTTCTCTTTTTTTCTTTTTGTAGCATAAAGGTGAGTTAACAATGCTGTCTGTTCTGCTGAACTCAAGCTAGATCCAGCTGAACTTCAATTCATCCCAGCAGCAAACTGTTTGTTAAAGACCTGTCAAATGCCCATATTCTGCGGTTCATCACAGGAGCTGACAGTGCCACAAAGGCTTGAAATCCAGTGCATATCACTGGAGGATGCCATTAAAAAGGAAAGTGAGACCAAAACCTCGCAGCTGTCACTCATTATCTAGGACATTCTCACACAGTAGATCTCGCACGCTTCCCTTTATCTAACGTGGGTCTCCTCTTCTAACTTTCCCATTTTCGCTGTAATGAAAAAGCTTTCAAACAAAAACATATTGAAACAAAAAAAAATTCCATCATTCTCTATTATAAGATGTGCATTTCTACTCCATTTGGAGTTCTCCTGCATGTCCAGTTAATCACTGTATCTCTATTTTTTAGTCACCTGCTGCTTGTTTTATAGGCCGTTATATTTCAGAACTTGAAAAGAAGAATAAATAGGAATGACTGAATTTCAACCATTCAAACAGAGCTTTTACAAGAAAAAAATTGTCCTCAGCCACTTGCCCTTATCTCAGACCAAGCCTGAACACACTTTGTTCCAGTTCAAATGAGACAGGCTAATAATGTTTCTGTCCTCATTATTTTTTGGGTTTTCTCCCATTTTTAAAATTCTGGTTTTGACTGGGAACTTAATGGCTGTGAGAGCTAGATCAAAGCTGTATCCGTGCTGGCAGCGGACAGCTCTTAGTCACAAGGAAAGGCTGATCTTAACTGTATTGGCCAAAGGTGGGAAATACCCAAAGACTCATAAGCTTGTCCTGAAAATGTTTGTTATGCAGTCTGTCAGACCAATTTTTAGACCCCTTTAGCTCCATCAACATCAGAGACGCTATGCCAGAGCAAAAATAATGGAGTGCTGAGCCAGGCTTCTATAATTTTTAAGTTATTCTTGACTTACTTTAGGCTACAACACATGTTTAATTGCCTCTTGTCTTCGCTCTTGAACCCAGGTCTCATGGAACTCTTTATAAAACCAGTGGCCAAAGAAAGATCCAAATACAAGACAAAATCTACAATAATTACATGACTGTGATCTCATCGTATGTCCTACAGAATTATGAAACAGTTCTACTTTTTAATGTCTATAATTGTTACAAATTCATATTAAAAGGAAGGTCATCCTTGCTAGGACAGCTTTCAGATTTATTACACTACTCTGTCACTGCTTTGATGTTAAAGATTTTGACAAATATATTTGGTATAAAGAACCATTTTAAGGGTAATTATGTCATTTACACATGGATTTTTGTGATTAAATAGTTTTAATTTTAGAATCTCAGTGCATGACTTACCTTACACTGTAATTATTTGAAAGTTTTATTTTGCATTAATATATACACATCTACAAAAATTGTCAGAATAATTCTAGTACGACTGCAGGTTAAATTCTGTTCCATTAAGAACAAAGAGTTAATAATGCCAGTCATACACTTAAACTTAATGGTAACTATACATGTTTAGAAATATATTCTAAGCATAATTACAGTGGAATTGCAGTAAAACTCTTGTTATGCAATGAAGAACACTCCATTATCCAGTGTACCCAAGGCAGGTGGAAACTTAACTAAATCAGATGACTTAGTATTTAAGCCAGGTACTTGGAAAGTTTTTCAGAAACATGTCAGTAACTAAAGAAGAGGAAAAATATAGTGATTTTTTTGTTGTTGTTAAATTTTTGATAAATTACAGTTAAGGCTAATAACACACAGCAGTAACAAAATGTCCCTGACACTGACAGTAGAAAAAAATGTTAGAAAACTAGGCTATTCAGACCAAAGGTTTTTTAATGTTGACCTCAATTTCTAAATACTGTTAAGTACAGCAGCAGTTTTGTGGAGGTTGTTAGACAGTAGTTGTTTAGACTGGAAAAAGCGAAAGGGGATGGTAAGAGAAAAGTCTAGGTAGTGCTGCCCAGAAGGTGAAGTGCCCACTAGAAAAATGCCAGGAAACATGGAAATTGTTATGGGTGTCTCCTGCTCTATTTGTGAAAATTAGGCATATTTTTTACATATTCTTTACAAATAAAAAGGATGGTATTCATGCATTACTTGACTACAGTAGCAACAGTGCCTCCTGACAGAACATTCCTGGAGGTCATGAATACTGATTAATTGCTCATGACACAAGGAGTCATCTTAGTATCAGCAATGGGATGCGGTTCCCAGGGAGAGAAATCACAGACTGGTAATTCCTCTTGATCTAAGCTGGAAAAAATAACGGAAATGATCACACAGACCAAATAATCTAAAACAAGAACCAAAAACAAGGGTCAAAGATTAAATAAGAAGGGTTTAAAGGAATATCTGGAAATGTCTGTGAAAAAGCTTAGAGTTGAGCTCTATTTGGAGAGCAAAAAATATTTGCTAAGACAAAAGCTACAAAAGGTTTGAACAGACCCAACACCTCTCTGGTAAAGTTCATGTTCTAGCTTGGCAAGGTGGATCAGGGAGGTGCAAGCTGTCCCCAAACCTAAAAAAGAACCTGAAGAAAGTTACGGCCCAAGCTGGGATTTGCTACCTGAGATGTGCTGCAGGACGGATTCAGGGAGCTGAAAACATGAGCTTCCAAAAGAAATAAAAAGGCGTCTAAACCAGCATGTCTGCATGAGTCAGTGGAGGAGGAACTGGGCCAGTTGGAAGATTTGGTGAGACTGGGCACATATATCTTCCACATTGTCTGTAACCAACAGAGACCTGGAACACAAAGGCTGGATTATCCCAGCTTGAGTAACACAGAAGCCAATTATTTTTGAGGGAAAAATCTCACTGGGAGTTCTTGCTTCTGTTTAATTTCACAGTCCAAGTGAAAAACTTGGAGACTAGAGAAAAAATGTGCGAGGGAGAGAGGGAAGGGACAGGGGCATTTGCACGCAGCCAACTTGATTAGCTCATCGTCAGTGGCACCGCAGCACCATATCCCCAGGAAATAAGCTGCATTATCCAAAACTGGTAGAAGCCCTTTGTTTGGCATGTGATGGCAAAGACTCATCTCAGCTTGTCAGAGCACACCCTAGGAGACCTCACCTGAACCTGCAAAGAACCTGTAGAGACTAGTCCTCCTGACGTGCCCAAACACCAGATCCCTGGAGGAGATGACAGCTGAAAAATATAGAGTTCTACTGGAGGTGGCAATTTAATATCAGCAAAATTAGGACCAGGACTGCCATGGAGACTCCTAAATTTATCAGAGAACCTGGAGAGTTCCTTGATGCAGTCTAACTGAAGAAGAAGAAGAAGTGGCTGCCCACAATGGAAATAGGTCTCTGTAATGTACAGAAACGAGTCACCATAATGCATGGAAACATGTAGGCATGGCTCATGAAAACTGTGGTAGACTGGCTGGAGGAACTTTGGTGTATAAATGAGGGAAATGGGACAACTGGAAAAAGAAAATTTGCAGGAACAATGTAATTAAATACTGACACAATCAAAAGGGACTTCCATCAACACAAAGCTGGACAGGACAGAGCTTCATCACTGCCCAGTGAGCACCACTCAGCTGCTTGCAGATCACCAGCTGCTTTGGAGGTAGAAGGCTCTGTGTTGAGATGTGGGCAGTACAAAACCAGTCATGGAATTTTGCTAATAAACACAGAAATCTGTGAAGGACGCAGGAATAACCGGCCAAACTGCAAGAGCTGAATTTCGCATGATTCTAGAGAAAATGTAGCCCAAACCCATTACAGATGGAGCTACTGACAGGAGGGCAGGAAAAGACAGGGGAAAACTTGGATGTTGGAATTCATTCAGAAGCCTGTCCACATGAGCAAATAGTTTGATTTCATTTTTTGGTAGCAAATGTGTCACAAACATCAGAAGTGGCCAATAAATTCAGTCTTAAGAAAAGTTCTTTAAAGAGGCCAGCAAAGTAAAACATGTTATCTAAGTATTCAGGGTGAATAATAATACTACTACTACTAATAATAAAACAACAGCATGTCCTAAAACCATTCTGAATTCAGTTCCAGAGCTGTGATCTTGGACTCGGTGAAAATATGGTTGATGCTGATCAAGCTGGAGATCGGCACAGCAGCATACATTGAGCAGCCACTCCATCATGTCACAGTGTGAAAAAGTGAAGGCTGAACAAGTCACTGGGGAAAGACATCAGCATAGTATGAATTAACCTTCAACCAGCCCCAGAATCTCACCCGATTTTTGGCTAAAATACGTAGCAGAAGCAGATTTTCTTCGGAAGACGGAGGGTGAAGTGCTAGAATCTGCTTTGTTTTCAGAATAGATGTTAACCAGGATGCTATAGCTGGCCTAATGTCTGAGTGAATATATGCGTAGGGACATACAACTGAAACCTAAAACAATGTGAGGAGTACCGTCACAGCAGGATGAGTCTTGATATAATTTAAAATGAGATTAGAGTGAAGCAGTGCAGCTTCGCAAGTGGCCCATCACATGGTCCCTTAGTTTACCAGGACTACAATATAGTTGTAATGACTGGGTGATAAAAGGGAAATTCTCTTGGGGTTGAGCATCATTTAGCTCAGGGTTGGACCCTAGGGACTAGTTCAACCTTACCTTCCCCTTTCTTCAAAGCTCACAATATTGCTCACAGACAGCAATGCCTAGGGACTGGAGGCAGAGTGCAATGGATGTGGCATGGTGGTGCCATATGAAGAAAAGTTTCCAAAGAAAAGACCTCAAGAAAAAAACTTTTCCCAAAAGGAAGTTCTGGTTGTGGTTAAATCTGTAGGACATTGTCCCCATGGGCTGCAAGACAACATAGCTGTGGTTAGATCAGGCCAAAGTTTCTTGCACTGGCTCTTTTAATTCAGGAATCCTAGGGAAACTTGCCAGGTGGTTGGAAAAATTGCCTTGTTTTGATTTCATGGTCATATTGAGGCCTGGGTGTGAAAAAATAGTAAGGCTCATGCTCTTCCAGATGGTGTTATTGGGAAGCTAATTGCAAACATCGTCTCAGGCAGAAGTGGGAGGAACTGGTTGCTCCAGAGAAGGAGCCTGCTTGGGAAAAGTCAAGTTTTTACTCTTTTTCTTTCTTTTTACTTTTCTGACTAGTTTAAGTACAGTGAGATTGCAGAAAAAGATGCTAGGAAAGGACTTCCAGAAGCATATTTCGGTATCAAAATTAAGTGGCTAGAAAATAATTTGAAAAAACTGACCGTTCAGAACTACAGTGTTCCCTGCACATTGCTGCTTAATGTACATTCAAGCAGCAAACAAAATGCAGCAGTGTATATTAATTTTCTTACATGCTTTATACCTGGCTGGGTCGAAAGAGTGAGAAATTAGTCTATTCAGGCAAAATCTGCTTGCACAGTTTGCCTCTGGAACAGGTGTAACAGAGGTTTCCATCTGCAATGGTGGAGGAAAAACTTATCACTGAACCTCAGATAACTAATACTTTTTTTTTTCTTCTGCAGGTTTTACATCTAGTGTTATCAAATTCTTGCCACGGTGGAGGCACCTCAGAGTGAAGAAGAGCATTTCATTATCCATTTTGTTCTTTCTCTCAGTTCTCAATTCTTTCCCATGACGACTGTTTTTCAGTTTGAAGTTTCAAATCTCAATACTTCCTTCTATAACACAGTTAAATTACTTCTTTTTATCGAAAGTATTTGTTCTCTTTTTATTTAGCTGATTTTTTTTTCCAACTAAGAAACCATAAACTTTTTTTTCAATTTCATTTCCTCCCTTTTTGTTTTACCCAAACATCGTATTTCCAGTTGCTGCCAAAACCCAAGTAATTTCTTCTGGTTTTCAATCTAATTTTGTTAATTTTCATGTTATCACCAGACTTTATGTCATATTTTAAGTTTAAAACTCCTCTAAGTATTCCCACAGTTTGGTGTGAGTGCTAGAAAAGTCTCCCAAACTTATGCCTCATTCACATGTGCCATTTCCCCAGGTTCACCCATGCTCTAGAGGTAGAGACTGGTCTTTTCCAGACCCCTAGAATTCCTTCAGCATCTCTCAAAACATAAATTTCTCAAAGCTGTAGGAGAACGTCTTAGAGGCTGGTGTAATTGGCAGAAGATAAAACAGCACTATTTTGGGCATAGAGCAGAGAGCATGTAGGTATTAAAACAACTCAGCATGGCTAGCGTTAATTTACTACTCTGTTTATTATTAAAGTCAAACTGTCCAAACAGTTACTCAGACAGAGCTGAGTTTGCACAGCTTTGTCTAGATGTCTTATTTAGGATCTGGACCTCTGGGAAGCAGTAATGCCGAGGCAAAGATGCGTTATGATACGCGAGTACAGAGCGGATAAATTTGTTGGTGCTGGGTGGACAGTGACGAAACGCCGGTCAACACACTCCAAGCTCTGCTGTTTTTGCAATGGGTGTTGTATTAAATTCAAGTTTTACACTTGTAGCTGTTCAAAAGCCCTGGTCAACAACGGGGAGAGGAACTTTCCAGTAGGCTGAAGGAGTACAGGTGGTTGACTTTACCAGCTTTCCAAGTGATTTTCATCTCTTTTTTTCCTTCCTGAGACAGTTAAATGCACGTTCCTCAGCTGTGTAAAAACAAATGGCACACTCTCCCACTTTGGGTGCATTTCAAATGAAAGCCAGGCTTAATTAGATCTTTCGAAAGCTTAAGAGTTAATGCGTGCCCATTACACACTAACCACCAGTCATTTACTGTTCGTTTGCTAGCGATCAGGAGCTGTGCAAGCAGCTCTGCCCGTTGGCGCTCGCGGGCATGGGATGTGGGGTTGTCTTAATGGGGACCATGGTAGGAGGAAGGATCACATATGTGGCACCATGCCTGGCTTAGGAGGGCAGGCAGAGGCCAGGGAAAGAAAGAGCAGATGTTTGACCTTTCAGAAGCTTGGAGAAATATCTCCAGCTCAGAAACACCAGTAGGGTGAGCATGTGTCTCTGTTGGATCTGCTACAGGAGGTGGACAGAAACATCGGCACTGAGTGGCCACCGACAGACCAGTGCCACTTGGCACTTTGCTGGCCAGATCTTCATCTCCGTAAGTCAATGGCGTGACAGTGGTGTGTACCTGGCGAGGATCGCAGCTACACGGGATGAATCCCTATGTTCATCCCTGTGCAGGAAACACCGCAATAATTATTGTTCCTATTTTATTGGTTTGCGAAGCCAGGGATCAAATGAGTTGTTGAAGGCCACACAGAGAGCCCGTGTCAAGGCAGGTGGTATGCCATCAGCCCTTTCTGCTCTCGCAGACCACACTGTGTCTTAAAGGCAGCCGTTCAACAACCCTGTGGCTTATATATATGTTTAAACAGAAGACAAATTGCAGCATTTTTTTGTCTTCATTTGCACTAGTAGCATCTGTCCAGACTTCTAAGACTGTGCGGTGACTGATGAGTAGCTCAGTAAAGATCTGTAGCAGACAAAACAGACATGCAACACACAGGGAGTTATATGTTTAGCTTCCCTGCAAAAATCTCACTGACAGTCTTGCAATAAATATATAATTTTATGGCCTATTTCTCAATCATATTCTGCTACATAATATCATGCTAAGAGCGCTAGCTACCTTGCCAATGGAAATATGTTGCTGGCAAGCGGTAAGTCTCTCCAGATCTGCTCAAGGAGTCATAACTGTAACAATATAAGCAAATAGATCATCAGCATATTCCTTTCTGCATTTTTTTCCTCTTTTCCTTTCCTCTCCTCCTTCTTCCCCCTCATTTTCCCCTCTTACTTTCTTCCATCTCCCCTTCTCCCCCATTCCTCCCCCCCACTCACTCCTCCACTAATGTTTAGAAGATTTCACAGTTTTCTCCCAACCCTGGAAAGAATGTAAGTCGATGCTGCTTATTGCCTTTGAAAACATTTGGAACAAATTATCTCTACTTTTGGAATCTGAATAAAGGAATGCGAGCCTCACTGGAGAAATATGAAATACAGGGTGGGATTCACAGAAGGTCTGTTGCTTTTTTTTTCCCCCCTTCTTCTTTAAAAAAATAAAATAATATACTTTAATTTTTTTTCCTTCTTTTTGTTACTTAAGGTTGGAAAATATTTCATCCAGGAAAAGTGAAGAGTCTAGGGAAGTGCTTTTTGTGAAGTCGCGTCCTCATCAGCTCTTTTAAAGGTGAAAATTATGATTGGCATGAGTCAATTGTTAGCATGAACTCTGTGAACCCAGTGGGCTTGATGAAGAAATGAAGCAGATCTTGGATTCTCTCTGTCTTCTCCAGTGAGGGAGGATTTGGGTCACTAAAGCCTACATTTTCTGCCTTATTCTTCTTTTTAAGAACTTGCCTCAATTTCCCTGCTTGCAGGCTGCTGCCACACTGCCATGCTGTGAAGTTGCCATCAGTAAAACAGGAGACGTTCAGACTTTCCTACGTGTAGGAGGATTTGTATCCAAGATTTTATTTTGTCTCACTGCAGAAAATTATGCCAACCATAAAGCTTAGTTCCAAATCATAATACAAATGGCTCAAATTTGGTTGAAGACATTGGGAAGCAGGGCTTTCTTTTTTTTTTTTTTCCTTTTGTTTTGTGTTTTGGTTTGGTTTGTCTCTAGTACAAATGCAAAGGACTTATGAGCTTTTTTTTTTTTTTCCTTTTTTTTTGTCTGTTTTGATTCATTTGGATTCAGACTTGTCTCTAGTATAAGTGCAAAAGACTTATGACAACTGAAAGTTGGACAACTTTGCACTTCCTGAGGCCTCAAATTGGAAAGCAAGTCAAAAGCAGAATGGCTAAAATTGTGTTGTACACTGACCAACATTTTCAGTCTGCTGCAACAGCAGACAGGTCTGTGGGCACAGTGGCAGGAGGAGCAGGTGAGAAGGCAAACGCTAGCCTTTGCAAAATCAGCAACTAACTGGTCCACAGACACTTGTTTGGTTTTCAGAACATTATATTCTTTTGCTCTTGAGGCTCAGTCAAGAGGAAATGAAGACAGAAACTTGCCCTGTGGAGGACCAACCATCAGACCCAGTGTTGATGGTTCCTCTGGGCCCTACGTGGCCACCATGGGCCACTGGACCATGACCTGACAGCTTGGAGAAACTTATAAACTGGACAAGAGTGTCTCATAGGTGTTTCCAACAGATAACTACACTGAGCTTCTGCTTAGTTTGCAAAAAAAAAAAAAGAAAAAAGGAAAGTACCAATGGCCAAGATGTTTTCCCATTTCTTTTCTGCTTTTCTGGAGAATGTCCAGAGGAGCTAAAGCCTATCCACAGTAAAAAGCTGATGTGGCCACTGAGTTTAACCTGGTAAGCAGAACTGAATATCAATTGTTCTGGAGATCAAATAAACTTAAAAAAAAAAAAAAAAAAAGCTGATGAAAACTAGTTTCTAAGCTTTGGACTTTTTGTTTTGTTTCCTTGACTCATAAAGCTTTGGTGAATCCTGCCCTTAAGTACCAGAGACGGCGATAGATGCCAAAGCCCTGGCAGGTTTGAATCTGTTCACATCAACCCTGTGGGTGTGAATTTGATTTTTTCCAATGATTGTTTTGGAATGATTTAGTCACATTGTTTTGACCTACTTTCCCTGGTTGCAAACTCCATCCAAGCCGGTTATTGTTTATACAAAAAGATCAGGAAGGCTATTTTATACACTGGTATATTATCTCTGATAAATTTCATAAATAAGCTAAAGAAAAAAAAAAAAAGAAAAGAGGAAAAGGTCATTTTAGGCAAAAACTAAGTGTACCACAGGATGCAGCTCTTTGTCCAAACTCTGTCAAAAGTCCCAATGCAAAAAAGAGGGTTGAGAGAGTGACTTCAGCAAGCTTAGTGCTCAGTGTTGTATAAGATTGGATATGAGAAAGCAACTGGGAGAGAATTGATTGTGGGTTGAAGAAAAGAAGATGGCTCAGAGGACAAAATCAAGTCCAAGTGTCAAGGCACAAATCGAAGGGTTGAGAGGTGGCCAGGAGGTCATCTACAAGGGGTTTGGAGACCATCATCTGGCACTTCCCTATGGGATCAAAGGCAGTAAATTAACAGAATCTGGGCCACAGGGGTATTTTTTGGAGACCCTTCTCCTGGTTGCACTAACAAACAGTTTGGGCTCATCAGCACTAATGCAATAGTGATAATAGAGATGATTGAACTCCTGCTTCCTGAAGAGAGAATGTGTCCTACGGAGGTGGGGAGAGATAGGAATCGGGAAGATCACAGAAGGTGGGAAGGCAACAGTTGAGGCAGGGAGTCATTAAAGGAAAGTTAATTCTGTGAGTGGGAGGTAGTCTAAGAAAATATTTTAGAAGCTGAAATGTAAACCTGAAGGGCAAATCTAGACCTTTACATCTTTTTAAAACAGTCCTAGGGAGTGAAGTGCCACAAATTTTTCCAGGAAGCTTGACATCCAGTAGCTTTTTACACCTCTGGTAATCAACCTCTTCATATCTGACAGCTGGACTCAGAGCAGGCACTTTCATTCCAGTGTTTGCTAACACCTTGGAACAACACCATCACTAAGAAAAACACAAACCAGCCTCTTGTCTCCACCAGGGAAATCAGAAATGATCATTAAGACCATCAGGTTCCCACTTCCTGCATCACATAAGCAGAAAAACATCTCTGTGTCAGGTCAGTTTTGAACCGAAGCACAGACAAAAGAAAAATTAAAAAAGTGTAAATATATCTTCAATGCCAGGTCTCCTGGACTTCAGGAAATCCTCATAAGCATACAGCTCCACTCAGTTTAAAAGCTTACAGCAATGAAATATTACCAATAAACCGTCATCAATAGACTTTCACACACAGTAATTGTAAGGCAAAAGGTATTCAATCTTCAAGCGTAGCATACATCACGGCTGAAGCCTGGAAAACCCTGACAATAACAGCATTCATATCCCTTTGCATTTTCTGCATTTTAGTTCTGTGCAAGACAAAGGAAACATCTGTAGGTAAAGTATCAATTCTGTGGCAAAGGTTACGGATTAAACTGCTGGTCTGTAAATATGTACATACATATAAGATGTATACATTATTCTGAAAGGAAGCCAGCCATCCACACATTGATTTTCGTGCGAGAAATATAACTCACCGGTGCACAGTTGCTGTAATTTAACAAGCGCTATTTGCTCTTCTCACAAGTGGATTTTTTGAATTCATGAGGTTTGCTAATAAGTTCGTGCATACATTCTGCAGAAGAGGGAAATCTTTACCTAGAGATCTTTATCTCCCCTGAATGCTACCTTTCAGCTAATGAGATTGCTGTCACCTAAATTTTCATTGTTTTAAGAGCAAGTGGCTGCCGACAGTTTCCTTTCAAGCTTGAATGATGAAAGGAAAACACCACGCTGCCTCATCTGGCTAGCTTGCCGAGAGCTAATGAGCCTGAGGCTGCACCCATCTTTGCTATACTAGTGTGACCTTATGTCTGCTAATGCACAGGGAAGGAGTGAAAAATGTACTGCTAGTTCCCTCCAACAGTTCCCTGGGGACATGCAGAATATGCCAAACAATTTAGTAAATATGTATCAAGTTACTGTGTTGAAACCTATTCCAATGTATTGCAACCCTGGATATCTCAATCAAAAGATCATATTTTATTTTTGCTTATCTTCCCTCTCTGTGTACGTTCGATAATTCCTCTTTTCTTGATAATTTTTAAACATTCCACAAAAATTTTCACTTGGTGTTTAATTTTGTAACAAAATACCCGAAATTTTTAACTGGGTTTTTTTTGGTTGTGTTTGTGTTTGTTTTTTTTTTTTTTCCCCTATCAGATAAATAGAAGTTGGTGTGAAATTCAATAGTGCAGGTTTGAAGGCTGCTTAGCTGTTAGCAACAGAAAGCACTGAGTAGCATGGACCATGCATCTCAAAAATATTTTCCGTGCATAGTTAATAGAAAATACTTCATCTCTTCTCCTTGGTGGAGTCTCTTTTCTCTTTGTGCTCGGTTTCCACAAATATTGTTGGAAGTCAGCTTTACTGAATTTTAACATCAAACTTTCATTTGCAAACTTTACACTCAAATATGCAGTTTGAAATTCTCCCTGTATGGTAGACACTTGCTGAAGCCATCTAACAGGGAAAGGAAATACCACCCAGTGGTATGTATAGGTATTTATGTATATATATAAAAATATATATATAGCCTTGTGAAAATGAAATATTCACAATGGATAATGGATTTTTGAAGACTACAGAAGCTCAAGTGTTTCCTGACGAAATAAAAAAAGTTGAATTATGTTAAGTCAGTTAAATAATGTTAATTTTCTAATTAAAGTCAAAGAAAAACCTAAAAATCTAAAAGTATCAAATAAGTTACTTGCAATTAATTATTTTCACAGCTCTTAGACTTGCCATCTGCTGGAATACAGTTAATGGTTTTGATCTGGTCAGTGATCTGTGCAGTAGATTTGCTTTTTATGTGATAGAGTCTCCTTTTGTCTTAGTATTTTTTGGCAACACCTGGAAAAGCACAGCCTAGATTGGTGACAGTCTCTATTCACGTAAATGTGACACATGGAACAACAGTAGATTAAAAAAAAATAGTTTGAACCTCTGGCAGGAAATAATAATCAAATCCGGATATTTCAGAGTGATCCGGTCAAAAAGGCAATGGATGAATTGAGCCAGGAGAACTGTGCCAGATCTTTTCCTGATCAGGTCAGTCCTGCATCTTCTGGTAGCATTAATGCTGGCTGTGGTAAGTGAAGAGCTCCACTTTCATATCACCCATTTATTCCATTATGTATTCTAACACAAATCTTTATAAAAATAAATGTCAGGCTGCCCACAAAGCAGAACAAAGCTCTGAGGTGGTGACTCCACTAAACATACCCAGTCTATTCGTCCGTGTCATGAGGATGTGCTTAACACATTACAGAGTCACTGCCTTGTCCCAGGAGATAAATAACTTAGATCTTCATGAGATACTGTTGGGCAAGAAGTCCTAAAACAAGCTTTACTCAGTCCTAGCAACCTTGGAGCATGCACAGGATAAACCTTTTAGAGATGTTCCTGACTCCAGAAGAACTTATCAGCTGTTGGCAGTGCAGTTCGTCAGTTTATGAGGTTTACCGATCTTTAGACACAGAAACAGAAGAAACATTTTTAGCTATTCCACCAGCCCACGTCTCCCCTCCATGCGCTCTTAGGTCAAGTTTCAGAGGCCTGAAGAAAACAAATTTCTACCGTTTCCCTTGAGGATGGTCTTGGCAACCGAGGTGCTTATCTTTTGGGGAGTCACTCCCTACACTTAAAGAAAGGAGATTTGCAAAAGGCAGTCCTGATCACAAACAAATAAAATACAGGGGAGAAAAAACAGTTTCCCCCATTTCAAAGATGGGGGATGCCAGGAGGGAAGATGAAACTGTTGACCCCATATGGCACTTGACTGACCATGTTTGCCCCCAGGGCTGTAGTGCCTGCCAGGGCTGTCTCTGCCGGGCTGTTCTGCTCCAGCCGGACATTCTGCAAGGATGCAGATCCGAACACAGACCGCCTGCCCTGTGCCTCAGCCTCCGTGCTTTTTAGTGGGCTGTTTTATTTTGTTTTTTGCGGTTGCCAACCGGCACTTTTTCCTCTGCTGTTGGAACAGTAGAAGCACTGGCTTGTTGGCACAGGAGATGCTTTTCCCTCGCATTAAGCCTGTCTGGGTTATTATTGCATTGCAGTCACCAGTCCCTTTTGCTTTCTGTGGCATCAGCATTTCCCTGCAATAGCTGTTGCAGTGCTCTACAACCCCGTGGATGTGCTTTATAAGCTCTGAGTCTCGACTGACAGGAGTAATGTTTTCTTCTCTATGGTCTCTGCCTTCACTGTAAATGACTATTGGGCCCGAAACATGGAAATTTATGTTTGATTTCCTTTATTTGCCTCCATCCACACCTTCTTGAACTGCTGCAGTAAATTCTTCATACTAATTATTATCCTGCGAGACTCCCAGAACAGCAAATGCTTGCACATTGCTTAATGGACAGAGATGCAGCATGGCCCTTAGCCAAGAACTACAATCAAACCAGGATGAGATTAAGTATATTCAAGACAAACACACCCACAACCTGATCAAGACAAAAGAAGAAATCCTGGCTCTGTTTGAGTCAATGGGAGTTTTGCCACTGACTTCAGCGAGGTTAGGATTTCACCCAAGATAAACAAGTATGAGACAAGACAAAATAAAATAGTTTAGAAGTGGGAAGGTTTGTGGATGAGTCATGGGAGAATAAGGGAAGGGATATTTACTTCCTTGGGGGGAATGAAGATGAGGCAAAAATGAAATATGGATATTTATTTGCCTGAGTGCAGTGAAGGAAAAGTCAGGAGGTCCCGGCATGCACCGCACCTTTCTGGCAACTGCAGGGAGGTCACCGAGACATGGCTGCGTGGCCAGCCCCAAGGCAGTCTGCTAATCAGGGGATAACACCCCAGCCCAATAGGCAGCGTGACAAATGGCTTCACCAAAACCTCACCAATGGCTTTTTTTCTCATTGTAATTGCTCCTTCCTGCAAAAGTTCTGGAAGGTTCTTTATCAGGCTTTATTTTCCATTTTTTGACTCCTGTAGAGCAGTAAAGAATGCTCCAAAACTAAAAGAATCTCGTTTGATTAAAAAATAATAGAAATTAATTTTTTTGAAGAAAAAAATATGGTTTGATTTTTTTTTTTTCCTAATCTGTCCATCTTAGCATGAAAAGCCTATTTTAATAAGTTGTTTTTTTTCAAGCAGCAAAAACATTTCACCTCTTCTTTTTTTGGGGAGTGGGTTTCCTAGTGGTACAGTGGGATTAAATACTTCACAAAACCTGGTAGAAAATAGGATCTTTCATTCTTGGTCTTGCTCTCAAGGGAAAGTGAAGAGGTGCTGGGTCTTGTCTTAGGAGACACCGTCAACCCTCAGCCTAGAGGTCCCTGCAACTCGCAGGACCAGTCACTGGGCAGAGGAGTTATCACTGCTTTGTTAGTGAGTGCAAGGGTACCGTCCTCATTTGGGCAGTGAAATTGTTGCTTAAAGTGGGTAAAATGTTATGGCAATCTCAGCAAGCGGTAGCCTTGCTGGGGTTGCCATCCCTCTGCAAGAAAAGCTGTGCTGCTCCAGAAAATGATCCTCCAAGATGCCAGCTCTGAATTACACTCTGCAGGACTTTCTTGCTACTCCTTGTTGCAATCAGCAGGACGAGGTCCAGCCCAAGGCCAGTCACTAGTGGTATAGAGCAGGGAAACCTATACCGGGACCAACACTGTTGAATATCTTCATTGATGAACAGGACAATGGGGTTCATCCTCTCACTTCCTACAGATGGATTTTACCTCTGGAAACTTCTCAGAGACATTACCTCTCTGATATCCACCCCACACCCATATACAGACAAGAGCATCTCTGACCAGCCTGGGCCAACTTTAGTACGACTCTACGTCGGTTGCAAGTTAATAGAGGTTTCTTCACACACTTGGATGGAAATGAGACTGAGCACTAGTAAAATCGGTATGGCTGAATCACTTTAAGAAACTAAAGATGCTGACAGTTTATGATACCCCTAATGATGGTGGCTTCCATTAAAGTGTCATTCACCAAACAGCTCTTGCCACCTTAATTTACTATTTCAAGTGGAGAGGAAATGTTTGGCATCCCATACACCAGTGAATAATGGTTTATTCAGCTCTCTCAGTCGCAATTTCTTGTGAGATCTGAAGACAGCAAAGAGGGTGAGAGAACATTTTGGCTCAGCCACAAAGAGTCCTCAGAGCTACTTAGTGCTGCTTCATGGTTGCAGAGCTGCTGACAGGGAAACTCCACCACTTCTCTGCACTGCACAGAATCCTGGCTACAGAGGGAACAGCTCTGGGTTGTAGTTTTACTCAACACCACTCACACACCCTACCCCCTCCACCCTCCCGGGGATGGGAGAGTGAATTAAAGAGGTGGAGGGAAAAGAGACTCATGGGTTGAGATAAGAACAATTTAACAACTAAACTTCAATAATACAGGAAATAGCAATGATGATGATAATAATAGTAACAGATACAAATTTACCAATGAGTGACACACAGTGACACTGGTCAGCAGCCCATGACCAAGGCTCAGCCTGTCCCTGGCCAATGATCCCAGAGCAGGGAGAGTCCTGAAACCACAATCCCAGAATGGAGATAAGAGCCCAAATATCCAAGAGTCTGAGAAGACCCTGAGAGAGGGGTGACCCAGAGGGAGACAACCCGGAGCAGTAGAGAGAACTTCTGGACAGAGCCTCACCTGTCTCCTGGCCATGCCGGGCATGGGATGGAACAGACCATTGGCCAGTTTGGGTCTCAGTCCTAACCCTGAGGTGGAATCCTGGGCTGGTCACTGGGGCTGTGCTCCCTCCCAGCTCCTCCTGCCCCTGCAGACACGGGCCCAGCAGAGAAGCTGGAAAGTCCTTGACTGTCCTGGCAGCAGCTCTGCCCATCAGTGTGTGATCAGCTTCTCCTCAGCACAAACCCAAACAGCCTCACACCAGATGCTTTAGGGAAAGTTAACTCTTTTTCAGCTGAAGCCAGGACACTCTGAAATTTATTTTCCCTTTGCTAAAGGGAGCCAGTATGGAGCACTTAAGACACACTGTAAGAACAGAGTGTGGGTAGTGAAATTTTTTTCTGCTGATGGTCCTATCCAGCCATGAACAGAAAGTAGAGAGACCTTCTCCCTCAATTTTGTCCAATTTCTTTCAATCTCTGTAACATCTTGTGGCTACGAGTTCCTCTGGAACCACAGGGGAGCTGGAGCCAAGTGCAGCCTTGCAGCGACCTTACGTCTCTTATCTGGCTTCTGCAACAACACCTCTAGTCACAAGATCAGCTTCGAAGCAGCAAGAGGATGAAGAGGATCTAGACAAATCTGGGTGGAGAGTGCATGGTTTTTAATGACTGCTTGAAAATAGCACACCTACATCTGTGCTTGCATCAGAGGTACAGAAGAAACCAAAGCCAGCAGACCAGAGACAGCCTAAGAAGAGGTATAAAGACAGCTGAAAGCACAATAAAATGATAAATGGGGAAGATATTTTCTATGCTTTTCCACTCAAAGTGCCTTTATTTAAAATGTCCCTGTATGGCCACAGGTATTGCTTTGCAGTGAGGGGAAAGACAATTTGTGGTGAGACCTTGTTGATATCTCAACCCAGAAAGTTCCCAAAGTTCACCCAAAGTTCACCCTGATCCTCAAAAAACTCACATTACAGATTTTTCTTGCTATATGTCTGTATCTGGTTATATGTTACTGGGACCACAATGTGGCCATGAAACCCAGACTCATCCAAGGTCTGGAGCCCTGCCAAGGTCTCAAAATCTTTTACAACTACTGTTTTCATCAAGTTATTTATTCACCTAATCAAAAAGTAAATAACATATACAATTTCAGAACTTCAAAGATTCTGTCTCCCATGCTGGGATACAAATGAATCCACAGTTTTCATAATGTTGGTGATAGCTGACAGTGGCTATTTGGTAAGAAAAGCTCTGACTAACACACAGAGAACATGCCTCCTGGAAGCAAGAACCAGGCTAAATGATGTGAATGAAGCAAGATTCAGAGCTCAAATAGCAAGGGTAGACATAGTTGTTATTGTCATAAAATGCAACAGAAGACCATTAAAATGTCCACCAACACCTTAAGTAAGCCACATTCTGTATTCAGTTCCAAGACTACTATCTTAAGTGATTCAGAAAAAATCATATGAAGAAGGAGTTGGTGTTTCTGAATTCATTTGGAAGTCTTACACTAATTAATCACTATTTTATATCAGGACAAAAATTGAATGAGAATTCTGTGGGGTGAGCAGTGCTTTCCCCCATTACCTGAAGGAACAAAGATCATAAACTGAAATGCAGATTCCAGCCTTCACTGATTATAAACTCCTCTAGAAACTGAAAGTGTGGCAACCATCTTGGGCAACAATTGACAGCTGTGCCCTGAATGACATAATAAGACAGCTTACTTAACGTAGTGAGATATTCAGGAAAGCGAGAGATGACTGATGCATTTCTAGATGAGATCCATAAGCAATGGATTAAAAAAAAATTACTAAAATACTCAGGGGACATTCTGGAAAGCGTGAATTGGCAAAACAAGCTTGTTGCATCAACAGCAGTGAGACTGAAAGTAGGACAAGTAAGAATAGACAATCAAGGGTGATAACAAGAAAGGCACAGAGACAGAAAAGCCTAAGAACAGCACAGAAGAAAGAATGAGACACACATTTCCGCCAAATGGATTTGAAGTAGTTACTGAAATGGACCAGCTGCTTAGGAAGCAAGAAAATAAACATCTTGTGAATCTTGGTGCATTTTAGTAGTTATTTTGAATTACAGATGCAAACAGCTGATATTAGAGCACATTCTTAGTTCACCCCTCAATTATCACCTTTTCTACTAACAGTCTTTTCCATCAGCTTAGCTAGGCTGAGTAGGAGTGTATAAACTTTTTCTTGAAAGCTCCAAACTGAGCAACGTGTTTCTGGCTTTCTCCCCAAACGGAAGCTTGAGATCATTTTATCAAGAAATCTTTGAAGGAGCTGTTAGGAGGAAAACTTCTCCCTCTGGCAGAGCTTATCGTCTACAAAAAAAGCCATGTGCAAAGCCCTCCCTCCAATGGAGAAACCCCATTCTTTGAAGCAAGGACAATGATACACTTACTAGTTTTGTAGGCACGTTGCAATGATCAGAGGATCCTCATTTGGGGTCATCCCTACCTGACCAGCTCTGAGCTATATCTGCTCTATGCTCACCTCTTGTGATGAACAGTTCCATGTCATGGCAGAATGCCACAAAGAGCTGGCACACTGGGTAGCAACATTGAGATAGGAAAGGCAGTATGAGCTCAGGACACATCCAACAGAAGGTTGATTCACTCCCTAACAGACCGGAGCAAATCAGGTATCTGTATCGTCAACTACAGCACCAAAGTCTGTGTTTAGGCATTGAAAAAGCCAGGAATAACTTGCAATAACTGGGAAATACAAGATTATCCCCTGGAATTATTTGAGCAGGATTGCTCCGCTTATACAAAGTGGTTTTTCTATGTTTAAGCGTGTTGTCTGGTCCTGGTACTAATGCCTCCCCTTTTCAAACTTGTTAAGCCCCAGTGGGATGCAAGGCAGTCAGTGGAGACAAGCACTGGGACCACAGTGTGAAACTCATCATGAACCTCCTGAACTGCCACCAAATCAAGCAGGTGGCTGCTAAATTTCTATGTCATGTGAATGCATTCTCTTAGCACATCCATCTTGTGATGCAAAATGAGTGATGCAAAGCTGCTTGGTGTGTTATCAGTAGCTCCTTGTCAAATTAGAGTAGAGTAGAGTAGAGTAGAGTAGAGTAAAGTAGAGTAGGATAGGATAGGATAGAACAGAAATAGAATAGAATAGAATAGAATAGAATAGAATAGAATAGAATAGAATAGAATAGAATAGAATAGAAGTCTGACACACCAAAACGATCATGTTGTGTTCCATCCTGTTTCATGCTGTGCTGGTATTTTCCTTTAGGAGGTCACTCAAACTCATCCCAGCTGCTAAGCTGTCACTGTCCAAAGATTTGCCAGTCCCTGGTACCTTGTATAATAATTTGCACCTGCGAAAGGTCACTGTAAAAATACAGCACATCAGAGCTGTGTTGGTCAACACCCACTGTGTACAGATGTAAGTGGCTAGCCAGTGCAGAAAGAAACAGAGAATAGATCCAATAGTCTACACTAATTAAGTGTCTGACCAGACATAACTAGAGGAAAACCAGAGGAAAAAGAGGGCTCAGTTTCTTCTTTGTTAGGACAAACATTCAGACAATTTTTGTGGTCATGAATCAGATGATTTACACTTTCTATAATACCAGAAATAAACATAACAGCAAAAGTTGCTGTAATTTTTGATGACTTTGTTGTCTATATCAGAAATACAACACTCTTCATGATGTTCTGCAAAGAACACATTTTGGTACCACTGCATCAAACAGCATCTTAAATAAATTATGTTCTCCTGAGTGCCAATGCGGAGGTTGTAGCAAAAGGTCAGCGTTTGGATGGTTTGGAAATCTATCAGATAAAAAGCAGATTGTGACCAACTGTTCCAATAGCTTCCTGATAGGATACTTATTTTTCTAGACAAAAGAACGCGAAAAGCCTCATTTGTTAGGATGCTCTTACAACATAAGATAAAGTGCAACCTGAGACACAATCTAGCTATGTGGTGAAGGTGGAGAATAGTAGAGGAAATCACTGGGTGGGAGAAGGAGTGGGTAAAGAGCAGACAGCAAGGGGTAGCACTGAAAGTTGAATTATTATTCTGGAGGGAGACAGCACTCTTGGACATCACTCTGTTTCTCTGCTCACGTTGGCAGAGGGCACCGTCTTCCACTATTAAAGCAGAATGTCAGAATGTACAGGTAACGGCACGAGCTTGGAGAGTTGATTGAGAGGAATACCATATCATCCAACAGCAGAGTGCAAACTCATAGATCCTAAGGGCAAGAATCTCAATACTTTGATATTCTGATAATTTGAGAGCTCAATCCTTTGGAACGACTGAAGAGGAGATGGCCTAGAGGCACTAGCTGATCACAGGCTGAAGTTCTGGAATGACAAATACAACCTAGTATTTTGGAAGAGGGGGAGTTATTTCTAGCGGAAAAAATGAAAAAATACCACTGGAAGTGTTACTGGTGAGAAGTCCTCTGAAAATGTGTTCAAGAGAGATGGAAGAAATGCGCAGGAAATTGTAGGGTAGTAAGACAAAGGATTCTTTCAACTGTAAGACAAAACCTAACCATTCCTCTTTATGAAGTAAAAGGAAGTTTGGTAAATTTATGCCATGAACTGTGTGAGATATCTGTAGTAGTCAAGGCTAAACACAGTGGTCCAGGAGACCTCTAGGCACATAAGAATCTCAATTTCCAAGTTACTTGTAGCTCTTCATGCCCATTATTTCTCGTACAAATGTCATTTTTTAGCTTATATCCTCCTTTTTCTCCCTAATGTTTACCTCCAGTCCCCTTCACTTCAGCAGGCTAAAACACCTGTATAAATAAAATGTGGTAAAAGCCAATGACACTCAAATGTTTGTATCAGTCATACTTTCTTGGAAGCTCCCTCATCAAGTCTAGAGAACCAGTGACATGCACACTTGATATCATTTATGAGTTGCAGACAGTTCATCGTGCTTTCCCAGAGAAATGGTAATGTGCTGAGCACACTTCTGAATTGCCCTCATTCAAATATCAAATCAGAAAGTGCCAGTCGTACAGACAGAGGCGAATTACTCAGAAAGAACAGGACTGGAGGGGTCGACAAGGAAGGAGGATCTGACAGTTCAGCCTATTAGACCCTAAACATCATGAGTGACTTTTTAGAATCAGATTCTGTCTGACCCGGTTCTGCTTTAATTTTTCTTTGATTCCACTATAGTCAATATTTCTGTATTCCCATTAATCTAGTAAATATCAGTGTAAGACACAAATTTGACTTGTACTTTGAAATATCAAAAAATCTTCTTCCTTAACTGCAGCAAATTCTTCCACCTTGGAATTTCAGTTTATTTCACAGTCTGGCTGCCCATAGCCTATTAAACAATCGCTCCTATGACCAGCCTGGTTATAGACACAGGCAGGCTGCTTTTAAAAAATAATTTGCTTCATGTTAATCTCTTTGCAGAATTACAGGTTAGCCCAAGATCAGTTGAGATAAGAGGAATGAAACACCAGGTATTAAATATTCTCATAATTTCAGACTCTATTTAGACAAAGCAGTTTTAAATTCGCTCCTTATTTTCCAGATCATCAGCTTTAACTGTAAACTCTTCATCATTACAGACTACGGCCAGCATGAAATCTTAACAACTGTGGAAGCTTTAAGTCCAACACACAAATCTCTCTACCTATGGAGTTCAGGAGGAAAGTTTTTTTTAACCATTTATGTCCACATTGGTAACCACCTCCTGAAATACTGCTCTGAAAAGTGCTTTGAGATCTCTGGATGAAAATAAATCCCTTTCTCAAATCCAGTGAATGTACAAAATCATCGTGTGTTTGAAATGTATCTCATAGAATCATAGAATCAGAGAATGCTTTGGGTTAGAAGAGATCTTAAAGACCGTCTGTTTCCAACCTCCCCTGCCATGAGCTGGGACCCCTTCCACTAGCCCAGGTTGCTCAAAGCCTTGTCCAACCTGGCCTTGAATCATCCAACCTGCCCTTGAAGTACTTGAAATATCATATTTGAAATTTCATATTTGAAATGCTTCCTCTGCTGTTTTCTGTAAGAGAAGCCCTGCACGTTGAGAAGTAATGAAGACATTTCACTGGTCAGGATGCACCACCCTTAATGAACACACCAAAGCCTGATAACCAGACAAAAGGAGAGAAAATCTACTGTGTCATTTGAATACATCAGCCCAGAAAGTGAGACATTAGTTCATCGGGCCAAAAATGGACGGTTGAACCAGATTAGCAAAGATTCTATGGCAGCTCAGTTTTCTTCCAACAAACATCTCTCTGTGTGAAGGCCATCGGCTTCAAGAACCTGTAAACTATGTTCCATTAGATTATTCTGTAAGAATAATCTTCATAAGAAATGTGTTGGTTAAACAGCAATAATGTTAATTTCTGTAGGTTTCTTTGCAGTGATCAGGTCCAGGACTGAAATTTAAATCAGCTGAAAAAAATACTTCATTAATGCTAAGAAATACCAGCTTTAGTAAAGACAGAAACATTGTGAAGAAATCCAGACTAGAATAAAAAATTTGGGCCAATGGCCAAGAAATTTAGAATGAAGCCATGTCTTTTTTTTTTTTTTTTTTCCTTTCCTTTCATAATTAACAATTTTTGCCCAAGTTCATTGGGTTTATTCAAGTTTGTCAAACTGTGCAGTGGCAAGGTTAACTTCACCAAGCATCATTGTAGTCAACAGGAGTGGTCTTCCCTCACCTCACGGCCAAGGGCTGGGAAATCTACCTACACCGTGAAAAGTCTGATTAAATTTCCTTTGCTGCTGCTGATGATTTGAACTTGTGTATCGCAGGTCAGTGAATTAATGATGATGCTCTGTGGGTTGCCTGGTGGCGAGACGCTCGGTCCTTCCTCCATACTCTCCAGCTTTCTGCCACGGATGCTGGTTTATGTTGTATAAATAGTTAATCACAGGAACCGTGACTGGTGCATGAGTGCTCTGGCTCGCAGACATCATTGAACTGCCAGGGGATGGAGTCATTCAGCCTCTCCCTGGCTCAGTTCATCTACTGAAATACAGCACAAAGGCTGCAGCAGACGAGATGATGGAAAGCCAGCCCTCTGCATGTCCCACAACCTCTGATTAGGGCATTCACTGCAAAAGCAGGAGTTGTTCATCCAAATGCTTTTGCTTTGAACTCTTTCCTCTCTCTTTTCAGAAGTCTCTCCCATTCTCCATCCCTTGGTTTTCCACCTCTTGTGGGATAACTGCAAAGTGGTTGGATCCTACAATACTGGAGGCTTTGGAAATGTTTAAATCGTGTATGAATAACACAGAAAACAAAATGAGTGTACGGTGTAGCTCGTTACATCCCACCGAAAGGTGATGCCCCCCAGGGTTGGGTGGGAACTCATTGCACAGACACACAGACCAGTCTGGTGTGGAACCAACACATCGTGTTTTAGGATCCCACCATCATTTTGTAAAGTGGTTAAATGTTGCTGGTGTTCTGCAAATTGATTCTGACAAGAAGGATAATAATAACACACCATCCACTAGACCATCTGCTCATTCCTAACAAAAATATCTTAATCAACTATTAGAGATGTTTAATATGCATCACAGCAAGAATTATTTGTGGGTGCTAAACAGCGGCTGGAACCAAATGCAGAGAAAGAACATACACCCATACCACTAGCTGGTGTGGAGTACTGTAGCAGAGTCATTAAATCTCTGCTGACTTGTGCCGGTTTGAGCATACGGCCATTCATATTTAGAAATACAGTATTAAGAATGGTCATGCTCTGAAACTTAATAAAATTACAAATCGGAATATCTCCAGAGAAATTAATGATCCAAAATATTACAGTGAAGCAGAAGTCAGCCTCGTCTTGAATTTTGAAGGTCATTTAGAGTGATAAAAATGCAGTTTTGTGCTTTAGAGCTACAAAACTATAATAAGGCAAATGGGACATTCGTCAGTGAGGGGGGGGGGAAAGAGGAATCTATCATCCACATCTTGCATTAAAGAGTCATCTATCCTCCCCATATTGCAATTAATTTGCTGAAAAAAACACTATGGAGACAACACCACCCCTCTCCCCAAAAAATCTCTAATGATATTCAGAACAAGGCAGTGGCCACTATTTTTTTAAGTGTTCTTGTGACTGGGCAGAAGGGTACAAAAAAAAAAAAGAAGATCTCATGAAGGAGGTGACTTAGCTCAGGCATCTCTAAGGTCCTTTCCAGCCCTAACCATTCTACGATTCTATGACAATTCTATGATTAGATGTTGCCCAATTGCAAACCTCACATCCTCCTTTCCTCCTGCAAACCCACAACAGGAACCAGACAAATGATGGATTTAGGGAAAAATGAGGAGGAAAAAAGAAAATAGCTTGAGTCAAGCCAAAGTAAAGTACTTTAGCTTACTTAGAATAAAAAAAAAAAAAAAAAAAAAACCAAAAACAAACAAACAAACAAAAACAAACAAACAAACAAACAAACAACAACAAAAAAAACCAAAACCCAACCCAACAAACTCCCTGGGGAAACAAAAATTTTCGGGAAAGAAATATTTATTCAGACTCGTCAGTTTTTCTGGTTTTAGAGAAAAAATATTTCAGATTATTTTCCCTTTCTCTAATTGTGTCAGCACCCTATTTTTTCCTTTTTTTTTTCTTTTTTTTTTTTTTATAGGCAAAGCAAGTTGCTTTTCAAATGACTGATTTTAACAAAAACCTTCTAGATTTTTAAGCTAAATCTCTCATTTTACGGCTTTGGAAATAGATTTCTTTAACTTAAAAAAATATCCTTCATTGTATCTTGCCAAAAGCATATGTTGTATTGGACTAACTTTTCAAATAATTACTTATCTGAAATCCAGTTCTACCCAAGAATAACAGAGAGTGGAGATATTGCTAAGCCCCTAAAGACGAGAAAAAAGAAAAATGAGGAATGAACTACTGAAAAAAAGAAATTACCCTGAATGAGAGAAGAAATTTGTTGCTTGGAGGAGGATACAAATGAATTAAACAAGAGCTGATCTTGCTACTCTTTGCGAAAAATATTTGAACAGATTTGGCAAGCCAGTCACAGATTAAAAAATCCCTGCACTAGGAATGCCTTATTCCTTGTTCCAAGTCGTACATGGTAAGGATTAAACATGTGCCTCATGTGCCTAATTTTCTACATGTAATGTGGGAGTACTGAACACTATCTTGACGCCTTGAGAGTTTAGAGATACGTACAGAAGTACAGGGTGAAATCCCGATTTAACTGAAATATGTAGCAGGATTTCCATTGACCTTGGGTTCTTTTATTCCTATCATTGCTCCTCTAGTTTCACCCATAAGAACAAGATTTTGGAAAAGAAAAATCAGATGATGGGGCTGTTGTTTGTATCACCTCTATGATACAGTCATGTAGCCTGTCTCCATTATATCTGGCCTTGTACAGAAACAGGGAGACATAGTTCCCCCAAAGACCTCACAACTCCTACCTAAAAAGCAGTGACTAGAGAAGAGGAAATACTTGCTCTGTAGTTTCCGAACACTGTCGTTGACCTGCTCCCTTCTGGAAGTGAGTTCAGGTTTAGGCATTTGGCAAGAAAGCTTACACCTTGGCCCACGCAAGTCTGACTCTCAACTAGAGATAGCAATATTTTTTCAACCTTTTTTTTTCTCTCTTGCCAGTGGAAAGAGCAGTAGTATAACTAAAGTTTTAGAAGTGGCAACATTAACAAAAATGAAGAAGGTAAAACTAAATCAATACAAGGTAATGTTTGAGCTGACCTGCTCTGAAATATAATTTTGAAATTTTCAGTCCATGAAACTATCCCTAGATTGACTTTTATCTTTATTTTTGCAGGAAAAAATAATTTTATATTCACATTTTCATGGGAGAGAAAAATTGTTTTCCATGCTGCTGTATACTTCAAGTTGACAGCTACATTTTTCATGGATATGATCACTCAAACTGATGTCGTCAGTGAGGCAGCTTGAACTGATCCCATGCAGGGCTTTGGAAATGACCAAAGCTACCTTGAATTTTTCCTGAAGAGAAAAGAGCCACAGGAAAACAAACACTTCAGGGCCACGTTACCATGCAGACCATTTGTTCTGTTCTGACACCAAAATTCCTTTATATCATTATTTTTACTTTTCCTGCATGCAACAAGACAGAATTCATAAATCTCAAAGTGTTAACAGAAACTTGGATTGTTGGTACACTACAGGAGGCAGGACTGGATCCTTCTTCTCCTGTGGGGTGTGGTTGCCCACTGCTCCAAATCTTACAAGTGTCAAAATCGGAATGAAAACTGCCTTAGAGCTCTGGAAAGTTGAGCTACAACCTCATGTCAACCTGTGTGCGAAGGCAATGTTGGCGCAAGGATTTCCATCCTTATACGTTACGCATCATTTTTCCCAATGCTGTTTTGAGAGTTCAGTTTTAATCTGCTTGGGGTATGAAGGGACCCATGTTTTATAATCTTAAAATAAAAAAACAAACAAAAGAAAACCAACAAACTTGTCTTGTTGAGTCAATGACACCTAAGAGGCAGTCGAGAGGGTTTGTATTGACAGCAAAATAAGGTAGGGTGTCACTAGGGAAAAGGGAAACTTGTTTTCTCTCTCAATACATTCTTATGGAGCTGGGATTTGCATCCCTTCCTTATGATATCTGCATAATTAGTGCTTCAGTTTGGGGTTTTCCAAGGTGAAAACCCAAACCTCAAATCTTGTGTACCATGTGAAGCTGAAGGCAAGAAATGTGAGTCAGCCACAGAATTGCAAGGCATTATAAGCAACCTACACGTGTAACTTGCTCTCTTTCAAATACCTCATCAATCTGGAAGCTACACTCCCCATATGTCTCTTCTGCCAATTCATTTTAACTGTCAAAGGGGTTGTTTTCAAAGAACTCAAGTGACAGCTCAGAAATCCATCTTGGTGGATTGGCAGGGCCTGGGAACTTGTGTCTCTGAACCGTACAGAGGTCAGCCATTTAATTTCATATGGGTTCCCATGATTTATACATTCTGCAGCTCTTGATACAGAAAAGCCCGTGCTTTCTCTGTTCGTCAGGATATAATGCCTGTCTGGGGATTGCTCCCTTCTCTACAGCGTGTACAATTACAAAGCACAACGCCAGGGCTAAAATAGATCAATACACTATTATTCTTCTTATACCAAAAGGAGCAGCAGGTAGGTGTCCTGTGAACACAAAACCTGACAAAAGGACTTGCCTCATCAAACATTTGCTGGACCCCCCTCTGGCTGGTGGTTTGAGCAGTGTTAATGGGCTGAGGCAAAATCAGTCTTTGGTACAGGCAAAGAAAGAAACTCATCTGGTAAGATGTACAAGGGAGAAGGAGGGAACTCACAATGAATTATTGTAAGCAATACTAATGCTTTAGAACACTAAAAATGTCAAGATTTTCTAGTATTTTTATCTTCTGGACAAAGAAGATAAATTTTTGAAAGACATAGAGGAAGTGGTTTGCTCAGCTTATGCAGTTTCAAAGGAAAGAACCAAGATCTGGTTGTGATCAAACATTGGAACAGGCTGCCCAAGGAAGTGGTGGAGTCACCATCCCTGGAGGTGTTCAAGAAACGTGTAGATGTGGTGCTTAGGGACATGGGTTAGTGGGTTGGGTGGTGTTGGGTTGACAGCTGGACTTGATGATCTTTGAGATCTTTCCAACCATAATGATTCTATGATTCTATGATTTCTGGGTTACGAGCCCTGCCTCACTCTACAAAGTGTGATACCTTTGTCATTCCAATGTTGCTTCACTCATGCAAAATACACAGTCACAGGAACAGTCAGGAGAATTCAAAAGTAGCCCGAAAACTTGTCCTGGAAATACCATGACAATGAAAAAGTCGTTCAGGACATGCAGAGGAATTTACATTTGAGATGTGCAGAACAAATGCTGACTATTACCCACTACTGTTGTTTCACGTGGGCACCAGTGACACAGCCAGGAGCAGTCTGAGGGTCATCAAGAAGGATTACAGAGCCCTGGGAGATGCGGTAAGGGACGCTGGAGCTCGGGTAGTCTTCTCATCAATCCTCTCGGTAAAAGGGAAAGTTCTTGAAAGGGCCAGTTGAATCTGGCAAGTCAACAAATGGTTACAGGACTAGAGCCGGAGCCAGGGGCTTGATTCCTTAGACCTTGGCTTTGAGAGACCTGGTCTAGGGGGGGCTGATGGGGTCCATCTGTTAGAGAAGAGGAAGAGCATCTTTGGTCATAGACTTGCCAGCCTGATGAAGAGGGCTTTAAACTAAAGGGCTATGGGCTCATTGGCATTATCAAGCAATCCATCTTTGTTGGACACACAGACAGTGGGATTGAGTGCACCTTCAGCAGGTTTGCCAACAACACCAAGCTGTATGATGCGGTCAACATGGACTAACCAGCAGTGAGCCCAGAGTCCTGTCAAATACTGGTGCAATCATTTTCATTACACCCAAACAACTCTTCTCCATAGCTGAACGCTGTAACACTGGAGAAGGAAGGAGGACTTGTGCCTCTGTCTCTTATTTCATCTCTCACACATGGGTATGCTACTGTCATACTCATTGCAAACAGCACCTGTACCAAAAGGTGGTGCTCTGGGTAAATGGTTGTTCATGCCATGGTTGCTGGCTGGGATGTTGTGAAGTGAGTCCTGCCTTTGTGGATTTGCACTGTCCTTCTGCACCCTCTAACTTCTTTATGACAATATCGACAGCCAGCAAATGCAGCCACACCTTTATGTTATGTGTATGAAGAGCCATAGCCATTTGCTTCTCTTTCAGCTCCAAGCATTTCATTTTCCCATTTGTAGGTGGTCCAAGTACAGCTTTATACATGTTTAAACAATCCAAGAACATCTGTAAAAGTTTATGCCATGCTTGGAAACAGAGGAAAAGAGAAGCCTGGAAAATAAAGACTTCTGAATACCGTTTCAGGATATTCTGTATTTCATCAGAGTCTCCTGAGCTTGCTTTGGAGGAGTTTAGGAGATCAGCCATCCCACACCAGAATGTATCCCAGCATGGAGGAATATCCCTGAAAACAAAACCTATCCCGGTACATAATGTCAGATCCAAAGTGACAGGCAGGAAACTTCCTTTCTCTGTGTTCTTGGTGCAGATGCAGGTGATTTTTCTTTGAAGAAATTAAGCTCAAGACAAAGAACAAAGTTGAGCTGGGCAGTGTCCCATATTACTCTGAGAGCTCACCCTGTGCCAAGCACAGATTCCTGGCTGTCTTGGGAGCTGAGATGCAATCGTAAACCAAAATAACTCTAGAGTAAGGGATGCCTAATATGCCATTTCATATACTGCCTTACCAGCATGATCAGTAAAATATGAAAGATACAAAAGTGTACTGCCTGCATAGATTCACATACAGATAGCATGCAGTTTTCTATTCCATAAGCAGCTGAATACTGTATTTTCCACAAATTTCATGTGGACAGGCAGCTCTCATACTGCATGAAGGTAAAGGAGGTGGAATAAATGCCTCCTGTTTGTTTTTTCTGCATTCTTATTACAGAGACAACTCTGTACCATGTCATAACCAGCGTGCGGTCCTTTCACCAAATACCAAAGGCTATAAAATCCTTCTCTCTGTCTCATAAAATCAGCTAAAGAGGTTTCCAATGCCTTTTGTAAATGGCAGCCTCCTGTCAAACGCAGAGGCTGTGGATGGGTCAGAAGATGCTTCTCACTTTGCACTTCTCAACATAGGTAAGATGAAGCCAACGAAGCCAACTTGAATGAAGCCTGTCTACTCCTTTTGGCAATCCTGAACTTAAAGCAGCAGAGGCAAATGTAAGACCATGTTTGATAATAAATTTATGAGTTTACTCACACTAAGAGATATTTCATACTCAAAATTCGAGAAAGTAAACCACAGCAAACAGCCACAAAGTAGAATGAAACATATAGAGCAGGATTATCCATCAGCTGCCAATTTGGCTTTTGTTTATGGAACCAATATTGTATAGGAATTACCCAAATCCACAGAGTTCATTATTATTATTATTAGTAATGGCATTAAGCATTGCATACTGTACATTGTAGATTGTAAAACTGTCACTTGGCCAACCAGTTACCTACAAGAACACTCATTAGAAGACAGGATTAATTCACTTCCTTGCAAAATAGCTCAGGCAAGCGAGTTTTCAGACAGCAGAATAAAAAAATAAATGGATCACATTAAACAAAATGTTCCTGTTTGTCCAAAACAAGCACCTTTTTTTATTCCTCTGGATTTCTACAGCTGAGAAGTGAAGGAAAATGTGGTTTGGGGTTCGGCCTGTTTTGGGAGGGAGCTTACAAACTGTCGTGAAAACACTACATCACTCACATCTCTTCTTTCTTTCTTTCTCTCTTTAAGCTATAAACTAGATTTCTTGTTCATGAAAGAAAATTAAAGATGAAGACAAGGAGCTGTCTTAAAACCTCCAATCCCACAGAAGGCAAAATAAATAAAATCTATTACTGTTCTTTCCACTTTTCTCAAAACCTGTGGAGTCTGGCTCATGACTTTTGAGTGTTTGGGGTGGGTGGATCATTCTCCTTGTGATACTGTTCTTGCAGCCAAGTGCTGAATATCTCCAAGGAATAGATTTAAACCAGCAAGGTGGCAAAAGTGGCTTAAGCCCACCTCTCCATGGGCTGAGAGCCTGCACAATGTCTGTTCTGGTTTAACTGACGGGCAGGAACTCATTAAGTGGTAGTAACTTGCACAGGGGACCTCAGTTTCGTTGCTTTTGTGCTTCCAAAATCCCTTTGCCTCTAATGATTCCTCTGCATGTGGGAATCATGTTTTCCTACGTGCCTTTGCAAAGTGCCTAGCTCTCTGCTGGTGACTCAGTCTGTAATACATGGTGACCTTTAGACCAGCAGAATCATCAGTGCAGCCACAGTTTTATTTGCATTAATGTTAAATAGTGTGTACAAAAGCAAAAGGAAGCCTGCATGTAGTATCTATTTTTTTTTTTCAAAAGGTTAAATTAGTATATGTGGTATGGAATCTCTACAGCTTTCACTTTATCTGCTACAGAGCTTGAACTTTAGTCTTTTGGTCCAAAGGGAGAAAAATCAATAGTATCATACTGATACACAAGAAACTTTATTAAAGTAGCCATGGGCATCTCCTCAACCTTCCCCCTATCAAGCTGGCTTGCTAATTGGTTTGCAACAGTGTGGCTGCCATGAAAATTACCCAGGTCTGTCTTGTGAAAACCTGGCTCTATCAGCATCAAGAACACAAACAGCCAGGGAAGCGGTCAAAGGTCGCTTCCTAGTTGTTGGAAACGAAAAATGAAGCTTGTTAACATTCTGCTGCTGCTTCTTCTAGGGAGAAAAAAAAAAAAAACCCAAAACCAAAACACATCAGTGCTGCAGGGAGCTGTCCTCTGGAGGATTGAACAAAGATGATCAAGCTTCTCTCTGCTCACTTCCACTCACCCCACCAGGCTTTCATTGACAGGGAAGCCTAAAAAAAAAAAAAAACCTGCCAGAAGTGTCATTTCATACCTGCCTGAAGTCTTTACTTTGGAGTGCTTCCCTTATTTGTCCATCACAAGACAATTTCTCTCCCTTTTACACAGCTTCTCTCCTCTTTGCTGCACCCTGGTTTATTGCCATGCTAAGCCAAAGCCGAATACAGAATGGCCTGAAAAAACATCAGCGTATCTGGGCAAGAATGAATTAAAATGTTGTAAAGCTTTTGCAAGAAGTGCCAGTTATAGATAGAAGAGAGGAAAGCCACAGTCTCTAAATTCCCCCTGCCACTGAGCTCCAAAAAATAATCTTTGTCTGGCTGCATGAGTTTACAGTTATATCTCTAAGGCAAAAATGTGACTTGAAGGATGATGCTGCCTGAGTGAACCTACGCCAGCAAGGAGCTGTAGCAGATTCCAATGCCTCTGTGTCAGGAGCAGCCACTGCTGAGTAGGTTCAATCCATATCAGGTGTGTTAGCTGCATGAAATTAGCACTGAGTTGCTCCCTGGTTTTCACCAGAGTTTTTCACAGGGTTCCATGGTGGGAAAAAGCCCTTGACATCTTGGTTGATTCATCTGAAAGGCCAGATGGACAGTAGAAGATGTTCAAACCTACTTTTTTTCCCTTCCAGTTCTTCAACTCAGGATGTGACCCAAAATATAAATAAATCACTTTTCCCCAGTTATGATGACAAGCAGCCAGGCACTGCTTAGGGCTGGGCTTGTCTCTAAGAAATTGCGACCTAAGTAGGAGTTTTCTGTCACATGTACAGTTTTCCATAATGGAAACTTTGTTAGGACCAACCATAACTCAAACATAAATTGTTGTCTATGGTCTAAGTACCTGTTTAATCTCCTGACCATCGTACCCTAATGATGGGGTGTCAAAAGCTTGGAGACCTTCCCTCTTTCTGTGAGTGTGTAGGCACCATGGACTGCTAGGATGTGTCTCCCATGACAGTGGACTTGGAGTCTGGACATTCATAGCAGCTCTCTGTAAACCACATATCTTCAGTAAACACAGAGGTTCTCAAGGTTAAACTGCCTTTAGCTCTGCTGTGTGGCCTTCCTGTACCAAAAGATCTAGTTCACGGTCCTAAACTGAGCTATCAGCTTGTGTTGGTATAGGACTCTGAAGACTAACTCAAAAATTTCTCCCTGTATTGTTGTCACTCCTAAAAAATAAGGTAGACAATTTGTCACAGAAAGCATATGGAGGAATCATGGAAGGAATAATGCCAAAATGTGCCTTTTTTTATTTATAGTTTACTACGAAGATACTTTTAATTTCTCCAGCCAGCTCTTTGGGGATACTTTCAGTGTTTCCATAATACAATGTAAGGAAGCTAATTTAGGGATCAGCCATGCAAACTCTTCCATCTTGGCCACTCCAAAATATTAAACCTCTAAGGGGTCAGTGGATTAGGAAAAAAACCAAACAAACGACCAACTAAGAATGTGTTAAATCTGGCTTCATGAACTAGGTTTGAAAGAAATGCAGGATTTCAACATGAAATTTGATGCATAAATATTTTCCTTAATATGGTTGTGCCAAACTGCGAGAGTCTCCTCTGCTTGTCCTATTCGCTCTACCATTAGCCAACTCCCACCAATAGATCATCTTAAATTTTCAGAAAGAAGAAGAAAGACTAATTTTCTGTCATCATTAGAAGAAAAAAAATCTGTTTCTTAGGGAAAAAGCAGTTTGTTGGTTTGTTTTTTTTTTTTTTTCAGGTGTAAGGGAGGACACTGGACAGGAAAACAAATTGATTCAGAAAGCCATTGAACTTCACTAATAGCTCACATCTCTTCAAACTGGTAATAATCTGCAATCCTGCCCATAGAAGTTGTGGATGCCCCATCCCCGGAGGGGTTCAAGGCCAGGCTGGATGAGGCTTTGAGCAACCTGGGCTGGTGGGAGGTGTCCCTGTCCATGGCAGGGGGTATGGAACTTGATGATCTCTAAGGTCCCTTCTGACCCAAACCATTCTGTGATTCTATGATTGTATGAATAGTTTTTTATTATGCTACCAGAATCTCCTAAAATGTCTCTTCCTCCACCTTGTGCACAGATGCACACACTTTAAATGCAATATTAAAAATACCCTTGACTAGGAAAGATCCTGTCAAAGTATGCTAATCAAATCCAGCTTTGATTTCATGCTTACTTTTCTGCTCATCCCAATTGTAAAGCTAAGCTGTAATTAATACATAAGAGCCTGGTGATTATACAGCATTAGGCTGAACATATAGAGTGAACATACAGCATTAGATTGCATTTCAACAGATCGGACGCTGTAAAGAAATAAGATCAACTCACAAGGTCTGGTATTAACAGGCTGCTAACTTATCGTAGTGACAATCTTGAGCTCTAGCATTGATCTCCTGCTCCTGGTGACATCCTTTGTATCTACGCGTGTGTGTATGCTTTTATGCGTATGTGCCCTGCTACGCTTTCCCTTCTAATTTTTTGGAGATTGAATTTTAAGCTAGATTATTCAGGGAACCATTAGGATTTCTTTGGAAATGGGTCTGACAGGTGATGTGCCAGAGATGATATGCCTCCAGCAAGCAGACCTGAGATCTGCTCAGGGATAGCCCACAAGAAGGGCAGAACATATAAAGGAATAAACATCGCAGCATTAGCTGGCCAGAGGGTACATAAACACTAGAGGAGTCCTTCAGACAGCTTGTCAAATACCTGAAAAGGTCTTCTCTGTATAACCCTGTCAGCAGGAAAAAAAAAAAATTCCATAGTCTGAAATACTTAGAACTAGAAGAAAGGACACACCACTCCAAGAAAAGTTCTGGGATTCATCGTTCAGCTTTATGGCATAGGAAATCACACTAACTGTGATAAATAGTGAAAAGCTAAGATGAGGAAAAAAGTAGCCTCCTATGATCCTGAACCTACTTGTGGTTTCTCTGGAATAAATCCGGAGCTATTGTAGAAAAAGAAAAAAAGAAACAACAGAGGTCCAGACCTTCAAAGTCAACTTGGCACCATAAAAGTTTAAGCAGTTCATCCCTTGAACAGCACTGTGCCTCCAAATATTTTTTATTAAAAAAAAAAAAAAAAAAAAAGGACAAGGAAAGGAAGGTTCAGTTATAAAGAGAGCTTTATTCTGCATGCAGAACTGATTGCATTTCCCTGCAGAACTGCCCAAGAGCAATCCTCCAGTGTCGAGCATGGTCGCGCCATGGCTGTGGCGTGCCATTTCCCCGCACCGTAACGAGATCGTATGTGAAAGCCTAAATTATGCAGATGAAAAGTCTCCGCTAATACTGTTGAAATATTCCTGGAGTGTACACTTGACAACCTCAAAGTACATTTCACACCACTAATGACTTCATCACTAACACAATTGTCATGAGTCAAGCAGTTTCCATAGCAACGCCCTGGTGCAGCTGTTTACCCATCTAACGTACTGCACCTACTTAGTTCCATATACAGACAGATCACTAGATTCCTAGGTACTGAAATTGAAATAATTCAATTTGCAGCATCTCTCTTTATGAAGTGATTCTGCCAGCTATAGGTATTAGCATATCAATGTGACTTTGACAGGGGCTGCTGAAAAAAAAAAAAAAAAAAGAAAAAAGAAAAAAAAAAAGACATATTTTGCAGGCACTTCATGTCAATTAGAGCCCTAACTGTTTCATGGAATAATCATTCCTGCCAGATTAAGGTCAGGCTGCAAGGTAATTTAATTGGTGCCATTATATCTAGGGGGAAAAAATGCTCTAATAAAGTGCACACACTGTAAGCTGCCAGTGAGGATGTGCTATGCGACATGAAAGGGATTGCCTTCCTAAAGTGTATGGGCAAACCATTTAGAGAGAAAGAAATAAGACGGAAACGGCTTCAAATGCTTTGTTTCTGACAAAATTCCAGCGTGTTTGACCAAGGGGGGAATTCGATTTCACTTGAAGTGGTGCTATTCACAGGGGAGGAAGAACTGAAGAAAAATAAATAAGGGGGGAAAAAAAATCCCCTCACTCTATGTACGTCTTCTTATCTCCTGTGGAATGATAAACACTTTAATTAAAAATCTGCAAAAATCAAAACAAAGTCTCTTTTTCCCAGGGCTCTGATGGCTGGGATGTAGCGAGACAGGTGGGAACCTCCCTGGCCCCGCTGTGGGGAGCAGGACCCCCCGTGATTTACTCTTTCCTCCTCTGGAATGTTTTGGCCAACAGCTTGTTTCATGAGCAGCATGAGTTTAGTTTCCTATGGAGTCAGGTAGGTTATGCCCTGAATTTCCCGTACCTATCCATAATTAATATTTTCACGCTTTTCCAGAGACCCCTCTCCCTGCAAGAGCCAGGTCCCAGGGTGCCCAGCTAATGAGAGGTGACGTGGCCATGCATCAAAATGGGCGTGGGCACGTCGACCTGCTACTGGGGCCATTGGGGTCTGCTTTCTTCTGCCTCAAAAAGGGCAATGATTCAGATCTTTTTTTATTTCTCCAGGTCTTGATTTTCAACAATTTTTTTTTTTTTTTTTTAGAAATTTGATTTTTCCTCGAAGCACATCTGGTTTTTCTCTTTTGTCTAAAGCCAGCCAAAGTTTTCAGGAGACTGACAGTGAAGAGTTCTCCAATATGATAAGTTTATAACATGACAATGATGAGAAAAAAGATTCTTAGCTCAGTGTCTACATCCCATGATGAGGTATCTAATGACAACAACCTTACAACAACCATCTCCATTTTGAACTCAACTTTTTAGCAAAACAGAGCACTGGGGAAAGTATCAGCCTTGCAAACTGATTACTCCTCAGAGTTGTCCATACTCAGCCCTGTGGTCATAACCACATGCTAAATACCAGTATAGCAAAGATTAGGTTAACTGAAGAATAGATGATGTTTATTAAAGGCTCAAGGCCAGATTTTCAGCTGATGTAAACTGTCTCATTTTCACAGACTTCATCAAGGCTGCAAACATTTAAATAAAACTGTGGATATTATTAAATATTGTGACATGTTCAAGAAAAACAAAGAAAAATCTTGTTATATTCTATATAACCCATAATGTTTACAATGTGTTTGGAAAGACTGCAAATTGTAGCTTTTATGTAACATTGGGTTGTTTTTTTTTTTTCTTCAATAGAAATAAGGATATTCCTAAACTGCAATTTCAGACTGGTAAATCCTGCATCCCAAGAATACTTGTTCTTATGACTTTACCGTGAAATAAAATATTGTGTGCTTAGAATCGTGCTTATTATGTTATGTTGTGAAAATTGACCATAATCAATTTAAGATCAAAAAACAGAAATGAGAATGAAAGTTGTCTTATTTTTTGAATGGAAAAAAAAAGAAGACGTATAGCAGGAAATTCTGCCAAAGTAGTACAATTTTGCAAAATTGAAGCAATGGAGAAAGATCAGATTCTGAGCCCTTTGAATTTCCCTATGAATATTTCAAAATGTTCTATTCATTATTACTATTTCCTTTTACCATCCACTCAGGCTTACAGTGGAACTAGTTAAAAAAGATATAGGAAAGATTTTTTGCTGCTATGAATATTGCATAAACTAACTGAATTAAGGTCAAGCAAAGGTATATTATAAATGGAAATTAAAGGTTTTGTCATTATTTTCCTTTAAATATGTCTGCTAGGACATTTTCATTCAGCATCCCATCAGAATGCACTTCATCAGCCACAAACTATCCATTAAAAACTCCACTAATCCCATTACAAATGTAGTCTAGCTTCTATCATGAGGTTCAGCTTTGGTCATGAATGCAGGAACAAGGACCGACATCCCCAGGTTCTCTTCCACCAGATACCTTTCCAGCCACTCTTCCCAAGCTTGTAGTGTTGCGTGGGGTTGTTGTGACCCTGGCACTGAGCCTTGTTGAACCTTGTACAACTGGCCTCAGCCCATCGATCCAGCCTGTCCAGATCCCTCTGTAGAGTCTTCCTACCTTCAAGCAGATCAACATTCCTGACCATTTTGATGTAATCTGCAAACTTGCTGAGAGTACACTCAATCCCCTCAGCCAGGTCATTGATAAAGACATCAAACAGCGCTGGCCGCAATACTGATCCCTGGGGAACTCCACTTGTGACCGGCCACCGACTGGATTTAACTCTGCTCACCACCACTCTTTGGCCCTGGCCATCCAGACAGTTTCCTACCCAGTGAAGACTACACCTGTCCAAACCACAAGCAGACATCTCAAATACGTATGAACAGGCAATTTAACTAAGACCCTGGTGATATAATTAAAGTTTAGATAGACAGACTTCACAGAATTCCTGGTGAAACCAAAATACTGTTTTTCCTCTGTCCAGAGCCATATACAGAACAGAATATAAATAAGTACAGAAGTAGAAGGATGATGAGTCTCACATGTTTTCTACCTGCCTGTCAACATGGCCACTATGGACCATGGAGGTTTAATACAGTTCTGCACATGAAGAGTAGATACCGAATCCCTACTAGATAACCAGTTACACTATCAATAATTTGAACATGTAAGATGATTTCCAGTAGGAATATAAGTTTTGCATTCTAAAAAATGCAAGATGAGTTGAAACTCTGTACAGTCATCGCTGCCTCTGTGTTCTCATTAATCCTTCTGTTGCAACTGAGCAGGGAAGCAAAGACCAAGCCTATTCAGCAAACATCTTTGCTCTGAACTCACAGGACTGACCTGTTGCTTTTCCCTCATGTGGAAGAAAGGATTCACTGTCAAAGCATCAGGTAACTCTTCAGCACTGGTGAAGCAGTGAAGTGAGCTGTTTGCTGTGGTCTGGGTGTTGTTGTTCCTGCTCCTTTCACAGGCAATTGGTCCACAGCTGTGACACCACTGTTTTTATGAGTGTATATATATATAACTATACCATGTTGAGAAGATCACTCTAGGCATGACCTGTGAGATCTTCATGAGGACGTCTACACTATCATGCTGTGCTGTGACTTTGGCTCCTATTTGCAATATTACGCTTGTTATGCTACCTGCAGCTTCCAGCTATGCCCATCCGTCTGCCTGGGGCTGGAGGAGATGAACAGAGATTTGATGAATTGTTAGACTTGTGCACGTGTGCACCAGTAAGGCCATTCACATCATACAGGAGCCCCCGAGGCTGGAGAACTGTTCAGCTGGGGATGTGAGAGGTGATGGTGGGCAAATAAATTTATTTTTGTCTTGCTTTATGAAGTATTACAGTGCTTTTTCTCTCTTTGTTGTCTTTTTGTCCAATAGTCCCCTCTTCTTCAGTTCCTTGTGATAGGAATGGGCTTGTTCCCTGAGTCCACAGATTGCAGGAGGAATAACTCTTTTTTGTTTTGTTGTTTGCTTTTTTAAATTTTTTTTATTTTTGAAAGAGAAGGAAAAGTAGAGATGGAAAGTTTGCACACTTGTGAAAACATTTTCTTTCAAAGCTTTCAGACAACTAATAAACTAAACAGATGACGAAAGCCGATGAAAACTGCTAAAATATTGTCGCAAACAGACATTTTCAAAATACATTTCCATCTGTCTGAAAGCCATTCTTTTTTCTAATCTCATTTTGAACTAAATCCCTTTTAACACAGCTTTCAGCAGATTGGGAGATACCCTTCTGATGCTTTATCAGGTGAAGAAAATCAGATGAGTTTGGCCAGGGACACCCACTTTGCCATGAGAAGGCCCTTTAAGCAGCAAGCAACATTTTTTTAGCTATACTGTGTTTACAGCCCACAGCATCCTTACCTAGTCAGCAAAGAAACCCATTATCAGAAAAAACTTCAAGTTTTGAATGTTTGCACACAGCTGCAACAATGTATAGAGGAGAGAAAACAGCTCAGAGCATGTGCAAAGAAAGAATATATTAAGTTATATTCAGGGGAATAAACCTGACAAAGGATCTTATGCCTGATTTTTTTTTTTTTTTTTAACAAAAGGAAGACAACTTGTAAATGTATATCTCTAGAAAGAGGAGGTGGTAATGAACAAGGACAGTGCATTTCCCACTAGGTGATGAGTAAGCCAAGGGATAGCTGCAGGATGCCATGATGTACTCTGCTGTCACAACGATTTCACACATAGGTTGGACAACCTGTTCAATAAATCAACATGCATCTATTTTTTTTTTTTTTTTTTCCCCCCCCAGGTATCTATTTCGAAACTCACAGCCACACTATAATGCATGCACAGTGTTTGTTAACTTGGCATACCCTTTTCATCATTTCCAATCCTATGCTACCTCTTGGGGGTGAATCATCATTATGTAAGAAAGCACACATGGTACCATGTGATGATCCTTGTCCTTGCTGGGGAAAGGAAAAAAAAAAAAAAACTGAAAATCCACAGAAGAGTATTAACACAAAGGTGCATGCCTATCCTAGCAATCGTAGACAGGTTAGACTCGCTGCTGGGTATGTTTTCCTGACTTCTCAAAAACACTTATTGATTTCAGTGGGAAATGTGCTTGCCTGACTGATACAGACTCTAGTCTCTGGGGTAATTAATGGGAAAATTTATTTTTCTTTTTCTTGAATAAGACTCTGCTTGGAAGGAAAAATTCCAGCTAACTTCAATAATCAGAGAGGAGCCTTGCGTTAAGTTCTTACTCATCCTTGTCTCACTTACCTACGCACTGCACTGCTCCAGCTAAGGACACAAAGAGAATTTTTGAGTTCAAAATGATGATGCAAAGCTGGAGAAGGTCCACTTGATGGTCACAAAAATAAAGAGTGAGGCTGTTGCATAGGAAGTTTTTTGTTAAGCTGAACAAGTGTAAAAAGTGGCTCAAGTGGAGTAAAATAGTGCCTCAGAGTGCAGTCTTGCCTGAGATGGAAGCATCACTGGAAGATGACAGCTTTTGCACTACAGATGTGAAATAGCCTCAGATGTCATAAAACTGGCTCTCCCAGGTTTGGGAAGAAAAAGAAGAAGAAAACTCCACCAAGTCCCCCTGCTCTTAAAATTCAAACTTCCTCCAGAACTTTCAGAAGATTTGATCTCTCCATAGACATTCCAGGAACTTTTCAGAAGCAACGACATGTTGGACATTTTGTTTTGCAGGTGGACCAACCAAGCTTCTAACAACCAAAACCAGTACAAAATACCAACAGAAAAATTGGAAATGGCTAATACGCATAATTTTTGAAAAATTGTCTTGATTTTCACCAGAATGCACTATTTTATACGGCAGTATGAAAGTAGGGATAGAGTAGAAAAGTACTTTGATTCTATGATTTACTAAGCCATCATGGGAGTATGTAGGTCGTTAGATTTATATGGAATTAAGTTTTATTTGGGTAGCTCATTCTAATTTTGTCCGTAGTTTACAGTTAAAGATTCTTTCACACAGTCTCTTTTTCCTAATAGTTATATCAAAACATCACTATGTCTTAACACAACGTGCAGACTGTGATAGGAGTTTCATCTGTCGAGAATGTCATCCTCTGAGTCCACAACTCACCATGTATGCAATAGGGCAAAGGAAAAAAAAGTATCTGCCAAGTATTCACAACATACTTTCAGATAGTAGCAGTAACACTTAGGTTTGAAAGGATATTGGAACAGAGTATTGTAATGAGTCCAAATCCTTCTACATTACAATGTCTCATATTTAAAATCCAAAAGAAAAAAAAATAACACACCATGTTTCAGTATATCACTTTCTATCAACACAACACACTGACTTATGGAGCAAGAAAATAAGTTAACGTGTCAGGCTCAGGGAGAGTGAAGTAATGAGCTGGGATCCAAGTTAAAAGGAATGTATACAAATTCATTGGGCATACATAATATGATGACCAAATTGGATGGATAGTGTGTCTGCTCATGGATACATTTAGAAAAATGACTTGGAATTAAACACAGACAGTGCCCAGAAATGAGAGATAAAGTAAATACGGAGGAGTGCTCCAAAATTGGAGGGGATGGTGTGGTGGAATAGAAACACTTGTAGAGGTCTGACAGGCGGAAAGAGGGGGTTTACCCTAGCTGCTGGGAGAGAAATAGCAATTTAACATCACTGATGCTCTAGAGGGAGTTTCAGAGGTTCAGTCAAGAACTACTGTACTTTGTCTTTAAGGAGAAATCTGAAGCATTCTGAATTAGCTGAGCATGACTTTAGAGTATAATTATGAAAGATGAAATTCAAACCTTTTTATAAAAGGTCCATCAACTCCAAGTGTATTTTTTCCTTTCTTTCTTCCTTTCTTTTTTTTAAGTGATGAGAATGATTTAGTTTGATTTGATTTGATTTTCTAGCTTCTGTGGATGAAGAGGCAGACAATGATGATCTATTGTATAGACAGCCTGTTGCCTGATTTTTTTTTCCCCCCAAAGGTGGATAAAACCACACATTTCTTAGACAGATACCTAGCCTTGCCTTAAACATTCCAAATAACAGCAAATCTGCCATGTTGGCTGAGATCCAATATAGTGCAACTTCCACTAGCAGAAAATTAGATGTAATTTCAAGTTTAAATTTCTCTTAGCGTTTGGATTTTCTTACGCTCGTGTTTGGAAAATTAAAATGGCCATTTCTGCCCAGTCCCCTGTTATGCAAATTTTCCATATATCAGCAGCCATACACCAATGCTTAAAACATATGGAGCCTTTTTTTTTTTTTTTTTTCCAAATACAAATTGATAATACCTGTCTTCTACTGCAGTAGAAGACAGTCCATTTTATTTCAGCAACAACAAGAAACTTAGTAGTCTTTCTACCACTGCTGAATAATGAACAGAGGTGAATTACTGGCTTTTAATCAGTACATTCATTAGGGGGAAAAAAAAAAAAACCACAAAAAAAAAAACCAACCAACAACAAAACACAGTTCCAGAGGGATGGGAGTTACCCATGAAGTGTAGTCAAAATCAATATAAATCTCAGTGGCCAAAAGAGCTGAAAGAACATTTGAAAATATCTACTATTTTGTGTTGACATTTTCTGAAGAAAAGATTGTCAATCTTATTTCCAAGTGTCATTTTGTTTGGAAATTCTAAAAACATTTGTTATTCCTTTTATAACATTCTTATTCTTGTTATAATACAGTGACAATATAACATCTTTTCCCTAATATTTTCTTTCTGGTATTTTCTGAGACCATATTTGTTTAAATATCACACCAAAATCCCACGCTAAGATAGTCATCACCTTGTATTTCCTATTTTTAAGATTAATTTTCAGTTATTTTTGCTTTGCAGTGCAGTCTTCTGTCTTGTAAGTTTGATCTGTAGCCTCTGTTGATGGTGTTGCACATTTTGTTTGGTTTATGAACTTATTCTATTAGATTTTGGTCAGGCAACTCCAAACACAATAATCACTGCACTCGCTACTGGTCATCTAAAAACTATTGTGGCATCTTCAGATTTTACTGGCAAAGATTTATCTCATTGATACAACTGCTGAAGAGAGCTGGATTAAGACCCTAATCCCTTGGAGAACAAATTAGTAGCAACTCAACTCATTGATTTCTCTCCATTAAATCTCCATGTCAAGACCTGTCAGACAGGGAGTTCTAATCCATCTAATGTGTAGCCTGTTAATTCCATATAATGTAGGGTTTTTTATTCTCACTATTTTGTGGTTCTAAATCAAATTCATTGGAGAAATCCAAGTATATTATGTCAACAGGATTGTCTTTATTAACCAGACCCGTAATGTTGTCAAAAAAAATATAACATGTTTGTTTGACAAGATCTACTTTCCATGTAAACATGTTGACTAGCATTAATTATATTTTTAGCCTCTAAGTCTTTGCTGACAGAGTCCTGAATTAACTGCTCCATTAGTTTGGCCAGCCTGACATCCGACTAACAAGTTTACTGAGTCATTGCTTCTGCTCTGTTCAAATGATGGGATTTTACTGGCAGTCATCCAATCTTCAGGAATTTTCCCCAACTTTCCAAACACTTGTTAAAATCTGGCTTGGAGGACAATGAGTTAGTTCCTTTTAGATCTCTGGACACCAGATATACATGTCTGATTGTGTAACAATGACCCTTGTTTTCCTCTAAAACAGATGGCCATCACTCTATTCTATTCACTGTTCTATCTCAGAGGATACCTCTTCTGCTTCATATCACTCACAGGACAGAATGATACGTTTTAAAGGTGTTTTTATGTTTAAAATATTTTTAACATCTCCTAGAAAACACGTTCTGGCATCACTGTATGCAGATTTAGTAAAGAACAGCAAAGATTGAGGGTTTTTTGTCCCTAATACATTTTATATTTGTATTTTTATACATTTTTCATGTAGGTTAACCTGTCCACTGTATGTTGATTTTTTTTTTTTTAGATGTCCTATCGCTTCTTTCACACCTCCTTTTCGCACGTATCTCAATCCTACATTCTAGAAACCACCTGATTATGAAGAATATTTCTCAAAATAGAAGACATTCATCTATTCACCAGTAAGGTGGAGAACAGGGCAATGAACATACACATCCAATTTCTTCAACCACTTCACCAACAATTCTCAATAAAGTTTTCTAGCTCTCTTTTGAAGAGCACTTTAAGAATTTGTATTTCACCATTACTGTTAGTATGACTACTATAGTACAGAAGAAAAAAAATCATGGAAATTATATTTTTGGGGGTTGAGGAAACACAAAACCTGATGCCATCATAGTCACAGCTCACATATTCGAGAAGACATGATTGTCAGGGGCCAATTTGCACATTTTTGTTTAAGTTCTTGAGGAAAGGGAGGATTTGGCCCTATGCCAGTATTTTGTGATCAAACCAATATGCGCAAGTATGTATGGCTAATTAAAAAAAATACGTTTACTATTTCTATACAGTTCTGGAAGGAGTCTTTCAAAGGACAAAGTCACATCTCTGTGAGCTTTGGTGAGTCAGGGTACACCAGATAATGGAAAAACACACAGAATGATACAGGTCTCTTACTTTCTGTTTCTGATCCTGACACAATATCTGTGGAGCCATCACAGGTCTCAAACTCCCTGAACTTGAAAAGGTTTTGCTCCCACTTGGAGCCATGGATGATCACGCCTTTGAAAATCTGTTCATCCTGTTTCCTGCCTACAACACTGCACTCTCCTGAACCTTATCTATGGAGCTCACAGATTAAAAAGCTGGAGAATACAGGTCCAACTTGAGATGATGGATAAATTGTATTGCCTAATTAATGAAAATGTACTTCTTGATATTATGAACCATAGTCATCCTGCAGAGTGCTGGTTGTTTGTAACATGGTGAAGAGGAGAGTCCTGAGATGCCAAAGACCTGCAGAGTGAGATGGACAACTTGTTTGACATGACAGAAACCAAAACACAAAAGTAAAGAGAACTCCGGAAGAGTCAACACAGATGCACGTGGAAGGGACAAACTAAATCTTGGAAGCCTGACTCTTAAGCCAAGCCTTGAGTACAAGATCACTGATTATCCTTCAATATTCTGAAAAAATAATTCTGAATCCAACCCTTTTGCAAAGTTTGAAACCATTTTACTCGAGATCAATGGAGTGCCAATTTTATCTTCTGTCCTCTGTCCACAATGCACACTTACAATGAATATAGAAATAATAAATCTCCTCTATAAAACACATTTTGACTAACTGTTCATGACTGCCTTCAACAACTTTTATATTGCATTTTACAATGGTGCCGTATCATTAAAAAAAGTGAAAATGCCCAGAACCTGGTTAGAAAGTATGAAGGTGAGAGATATGTTCCTACATTCCTCCCTATTTTCATTCTTCTTTTCCTACGGTTATGAGCAAACGCCTCTCTAGCCCATTTCTGTAGATTACTTCTATTTATTCTTTTGTTCCTGTTTCCAAGAATACATCTTCAGAGTCAATTTGAACTTCAATACATGGCAATTGCTAAAGAAGTAAGATATTATTACCCCCCATCTTCAAGCATTTTGGCCACATTATTCTTAGTTTTTTTATTTTCAATATCTAAAATGCAGCACTCCTTCAGTGCCCTTGAAGAAGCACTTGTTACATTACTGGATGCATTATTCCTTAGAAGAAGAAGGGAAAAAAATATCATCTTTCAATTTATGAATCATTCTTATCTTTACTCTTCACCTTTAGTTCTCTTTGTGCATCCTCCTCTTATGGTTTTTGAAATTATTTCTGGAAAAATACAATGTCACTAACTTGGGACATTTTATTTTGCTACTACTTTTGTCAATGTTTTTACTCCTGCCATCTTTAGGCAGTGCAGCCTCACTCTTTTAGCACTCAGTAACCTGATTTTATTCTCCAGAAACCTCTTCTTCCTTTTTCCTCACCCACTGGAGAGCTACTGATTTATTAATTTAGTAATATATTTATTTAATAATTAATTTTTTCATATGTCATTGCTTTGGCTCAAATACATTTCTGGACTAAGGTACATTGGCTCTTACCAGAAGTACAGAGTTCTCTGTCTCTGAGTTCCTCAAAACCTGTATCCTAGAAATGAAACCAAAGAACATCATTCACAAGGGACTCCCTTATCTACATAAGAAATGAGTGTCAGGGATGTTTGTAGAATTAAATAGTAGAGTGGCATTATGTGTTTCAAAGAAGGCAAAGATGGATCAAGGATGAAATACTTCTTCCTAATCACTGTGCTCCAGATAAATTATGAACATGATATAAATTACTACATATGACAGGAGAAGAAGATTAATTCTGATCAAGGAAAATAACAAACTTGCAAACATCCGTTCTGCTAAACAGGTCAACATCAATTGCAATTGACCCCATTTTACACATTGTTTTACATCTGTAATTTTACATGTTCCTGAACACGAGGAATGTCCATGCACTTAACATGGCCACAGTGGCAAAGTTAAAATTCAGTTGGACCTTTTAGCTATGGACATAACCGACCTACTGTAATAGCTCCATTGACCAGAGGTACCGGGCAAGGGGGATAAATATTGTCAGACAAATATTAAAATACATGGAGATATGAAGGTTACAAACCAAGACAAGAACCTGGAACAAACATACTTGACTTCACACTCTGGGTGGGCAGTTACCTCAAATCCCAGCACCTGAGAAACCTCCACAAGAAGCAGATGTGCTGCAGTTCCCCATCCAACGTCGGATATAAAATCTACAAAGTGACTTCCCTGAGGGGGATATGTACACCAAAACAATGTGAGATCAAGTCACCCAGAGCAGTCACACAGACCAGATAGAATAGCTGGGCAGCCCTTCAGTAATATTCTGTGTTTTTATAGCATTTTTTCCACTTTGGAGAGCTCTCCTAAATGTTAACCAGAACCACATGGCTGGCAAGTCACAGCTATGTGAGCCACAGGAACCCCCACGAAAGCACCACCACCACCTCTATTGTATTCCCTGCAGTATGATAAGGTTTCTCAGCATAGCCTGAAGCTACACTGACTCCAAACTTGAGTCTTTAGAAGGAGCTTGCATGAGTCAGGATACGGGTACATTACACAATGGTTATGAGCTGACGTTTCTGGTTTCCTGAGCAGTTTGTTGCTACTATACAAATTCAGAGGTGGATTTTAAGTCTGATATGTCTATTCCAAAAGTTAGAGCACACTTAAGGCATTTGTGAACCACTACATGGCTGGCTTCAGAGTGATGCGACTCTCAGCAGAACAAGCACCGTGTTTCTGTCTACCTTTATTCCAGTGTAACATTTGCTGAAGTCAACAAAGACCCAACACATAGACCTAGGTCGTGTTTTACACTCCAACCTTAAGCTCTTGACTCTGGTCTGTGAGAGAGTTTAGATACTATGGTGCCCCATCCCTGAGAGTGTTCAAGGCCAGGCTGGATGAGGCTTTGAGCAACCTGGGCTAGTGGGAGGTGTCCCTGCCCATGGCAGGGGGGTTGAAACTAGATGGTCTTTAAGGTCTATTCCAACCCAAACCATTTGGTGATTCTATGATAGCAAATATCCATAAATCTGCATAGAATAATGCTATGCATGAATTCTCCACAACCACATGCTATGGAGCTCCTAATGCACGTTGGTCTTACAACTGTATTACACAGCAGACTGTTCCTCAACAGGAGTGTTGGAAAGTTCAGTTGCGAGGAAGGACAATACAACAATCCCCAGTTTATATGGAAAACTGAGGCACAAAGAAGCCAACAACTAGAAGGTGAACTGTAGGATGGCTTCTGAATGTCTTTGGGGATCCACATGGTACTGATTTGCCCATGATCACTCCTAAAATTTGTGGTAGCAAAGTAGACCTCTTAAGCCTGGAGGGGAAAAAAAAATAGTGCCAGGATGTGGAAGTAGGGCATTACAATTCATTTACCTATTTTCCAACCTGGTTTCTTATGTGATTTCAAATATATGAAGGAATTGAGAATGCTGGAAGAGCAAAGGAACAAGAACAAAATACATGAAATGGTGAGCGCTGACCATCTGATGTTTTATTTAAACCTTAAGCCCCCATTCCTCTCGGCTAAAAGCTGACTCTGTAATGTGCAAAATTAGAGCCTTAGAAATTTACTTAATTTCTAGTGAATTTTATCATATTTTCCCTGAGTTAAACAAACACCTTCTCCACATACTGGTTTGCAGACTAATACAATGCTCAGAAAAGAAGGAAACTGGAAGGCTGTCTGGAAAACTACCTTGAGGAATACCTGGTGGCAAGGTACCTCAAATGTGTATCTTAGTTTAACATATAGGTTCCTACGATGTGTTGTAAAGTGCTTTGGGACACGGGTGTAAGACTTAGTGTATATCAACACTCCTGTTAGAGTAAGTGAAGAGCACTTACGTATGGAACATCAACATATACATATATGCCCTTATACATGTAAAGCAGTACAACTGCCACAATACATATTGCGTGTAGTAAAGCTGAGCCTGGAACTCTCAAGATTTTAGCTCAGTGACTGAGAATAAACTGTCACTGCAATTTATCTGTCCCTCTGTGAATGCATGGGAGAGGAAGGTGATGATGTGACAGTCGTGCTAGTGATGCTTTTGCAGGAATTTCCTTATGTATGTGTGTGTGTACTTATATATGTGTGTGTATGGCTGAACCCACTAATATTTGAAATGTTGTTGGAGGAAAGCAGCCTCAGACCTGTGGAATATCTGTTGTAGAAATGAAATGACCATGATGTGACCCACCACATCCCACCACTGCAGAAGTCTCTGATCCTGAAAAGAGAAGTGGTTGCTACAGTGCCCCTAATAAGAAGCAAGCAGTAAAAGTGACGTGTTTAAGAAATGTAAAGAGTAGATGTCTGAGGATACAAGCTCTGGGTAAATAGATGGGCTGAGCAGGTTGGCAGATTAAGGAACAGGGCTGAACATCCTGAAGCTTTGCAACCACGTGCTCCCAACACAATTCTCATCTCAGCTGGATTCCCACCCAACAACAGCCCCTGATGGTGGAGTTACTCCTGATTTACACCATGCTTACAGTCTCCTGCCTGTAAACGACAAAGCTGTTGGCAAAAGCTTGCCCAGCCCTATTTCCGGGTGAAACTAGTGAGGATTTTGTGTTACTAAGAAGGGTAGCTGAGTTTTAAACCCTTTCATTGAAGAAAGCAGCTAGTGAAAAATCTGGCCTCTTTTAAGAAAACAAAAAAGAGACAAAAAGAAGATAATCAAGTTTTGTGTATTCATGTATTTGCGAGAGAAAGCGCTGGTGAGAGAGAGCGAGAGCTCTGCAAAGGGAGACCATTTGCTCAAATCGGATAGCATTACTAATACATAGCAACTCTGCCAGCGAGGCACTGCACAGCTGGAATTAATCTGAGAGAATGTGTGTTGCTGCATAGACAAGCGCAGAAAACTTTCCCCGTGTGAAGGCAGCGTGAAGCCCTGCCCTGTGGCTTGGAAGCACTTCATCAGGCCCTGACAGCACAGACATCTTCTTTAGACCATCAGTTTCAGGGGGGAAATGCACTCCACCCCTCTCAAACGAACACCCAAGAGAGACTTTTTTGTTTTATTTTATTATATTTTGCAGATCACAACTCTCTCTCCCCTCCCTGATTTTTTTTCTTTTCAATTTATTTTTCTTAATTACCTGGTTAGTTTTGTTCTTTTGCTTTATTGCATCGGCTCCCAACCCAACTGAAAAACTGCCACGGCTTATTTACACTGAACACCTCTTCAAGCCAAGAGCAGCTGCTCTGTTTAGCCAAGCACCTCTGCATTACCCAGTTTCCCTGCTCATTATAAGAAGGCGTTTTCTTTCAAAAGCACGCTGCGAGGAGGTAGCATTGAAATGTAGGCAGTGGATGATGGTTCTCTCTGAAAGGAGGTTTTGAAAACTTGGTCAGCCCCAGGTCATTCTTAGTAAACAACTGTCCAGTAAAAGCCAAGTCTACCCAGAATTGCAATACAGCCACAGCTGATTTGAAGCAGATTCATGCATATGTGTGATTCCTTGCCTCCGAGCCCCTCTTTGCTCCAGTCTGAACCCAGAACGTTTCTGATTTGCATCCATAAGTCATTTACCCCTAAGACTCCAGCTCACCAGTTTGACCCAGTCTCCTTTTGTCATGTAGCAGAGCTCCCTCCCTACACAAATGTAGCCATAAGGAATTCAGGGAAATAAAAAATGCTTTGAAAGGGAAATAATGTGGTTTTAGTGAAGAAAAATGAGACAGAACGCATATTTGCAGAGAAAAAAGAATATTTTGAGGAGAAAACTTTGTCCTGTTTTTGAGTGAAAGCAAAAATAGACATTCTCATACAGACACGCATAGAGCTTTAGTTTGCAAACATTGATTTAATGTTCATTTCACCCCTAATTATCCTCCTAATAGCTATCGAAAGTCTCACATAGTTACCAAATTGAAAATAAGTTCCTGTGCACCACTTCCAATTACTGTAGGAATTATGACTCTATTGCCATTATTTACTTTCCCCAGCTATAACGTATTCCTGGCCTTGAATTACCTCACTGTAGGAGCCAGGGACTCCAGCGTGTTTTGTAAAATTATTTTCTTGGGTTTCACTTCCCTCCAGTTCTTTTCCATCCTGACTCCCCAGCTTCAACCCTAAAGTGTTGCTCCTGCATTTAATACCACTCCTCCTCCAGCTTCCACTTTTGGAAGCATTTTTTTTCCTGATCTCTGTAGAATTTTCTTCTCTCTCCTTTTTTTTTTTTTTTTACGGTATGTGTGTTTCAGGGGCAGGTTTAGGTTTTTTTTTTTTTTTTTTTTTGTCCCCCAAGGTCCTGACATACTTCTTTGGTCCCTAGATGGCTGGCCAAAGATTTCCCAACTCTCAGGAGATTCCTTCCTGGCACAGTCCCAATCCAGACAAATGGAAGCAAGTATTTTCGGATGTAACTATGCTGGATTGGGACTGTGCCAGGGCTATCATGGATGGAAAAGGCTGCTGGACAAGCCAGAGGTTGTCTGCAGGAGCCAGGAGAAGGTGACTTTTGTTGACCTCTACCAGCTCACCATGCACTTCAGAGAGATAACCGAGCTGAACCAAGTAACTGGTGTTTGCCCTAATTCGTAATTTGTGTTTGATGAACACATGCCTTCCAGAAATGCATCCAGTTGTGATCTGCAGGCTAAGAGCCATTGGAGTCAGTACTTCATTTGTTAGTTTGACTTTCCTGGATGAAAAACCAGAAGATAAATAAGCAAACTAGAGTTTTTAAAAAATTCCCACCAAATCTGTAACCAATTTCTCATTTGAATTTGTCAGGCATCAGGTTCTAGGCTTGTTAAATCTTTCTCATTGGTTTTTAAGAGTTTTCGTGTTTTCTTCCTCGTAAGGTACTCAATAAACTCTAAATATTATTTTTGATAAATTAAGCAGATTGTATAGTGTCTGACTAGGAGCCATTTTTGCCAGCCCTGAAATAACTGTGTGACTTCCTTCTGCAATTGCAGCTTTTCATGGTACAGTATTTTGCTTTAAAACATAGGTGTCTGTTCTGGATACAGGATTCCATTTTTGCTGTATAAATGCATATATAATGAGCTAATGGAGAAGAGAGAAGACCTATATTTCCTTTCCCACTGAGGTAATCCACACCTACATGGGCCATTCATCTCTGCAACTTATCCTCAACTTTCCTAAGAGCTACCATCTCGTGCCCTGTGTGGTGGTTCCCGTGACTCTCATCCATTGACAATAAACCCAGGATTCATCCTGCCTCCCCTTTGGACTGCAAACCAAGGTGTGTTACTTCTTCAATAACAAGGGATAAACACTGATAAAAGGACATTCAGCATTTAATGGGTACCAAACCTTTCTCCACTGATTAAAGAAGAAGCTTTAGGTAGCTATTTTCCCCCTGGATGTACCCATTCGAGGTCTATCATATTGTGGACTTTTTTGTTCTGGTCTTAATGTGTTTCCGGGGGCGATCACCTAACCCAGGTTCCTCATGCTGTTAGTGAGCATAATACCAAATGACTGGTACTGCAATGCCAAACACAAGTTTCTTAATCGTTAGAAGCTCAAGGAGAACAAGCTGATTAAAGCTTTGCTTCAAAAGACCTCACATTTCACATAATACAGCCACTATCAAGTATGCAGTTAGTTATCGGTTATTGCAGGACAGGGTGACTGCAGGATCTCATGTACGCATGGCTGGATGGTTACACAGCCTCTCTAAAAGAGAATTGCTGCTGCGTGCCTTCATGTAGCACTTCTGAGTGATGGTTCTCTACCCATAAATGCCCAAAGGGTTTTAAAGGCCATGGGGGGGAATGATTAATAACAGTAATTCATAAAGACTATATTTGTACGTCATCATTCATCAGAAGTCTCCAAATGGTAACTGAAGTCTCTAGAGGGGAAATGAAATGGGGAGACTTAAAAGGACTTCAGCCAAAAGTTTCATCATGGGCTTGCAGGAGTTCACTGTCAGAAGCACGCTCAAAAGTTCCAGAGATTTTTTCAGCAATACGAATCACTCATTCCAGTTGTTTCTGGAAGTCCCATACTGATCTCTTCTTGCCCATAAATAGCACATCGTATCACCACACCTACTGGTTCCCTTGGGAAGACAAGATGAATTTTCAGAGATGCCTGAAAGCTTCTTTCTGTGCTTTTTCATGGGTTGTCGGTTACCATGCTTTGCGTTCCCTTGTAACAAATAAACAAAGAAAGCTCGGTATTTTCTTTAAAAACATCTATATATTTACAGACACGTATGTGAAAGAAAGAAATAGTAGACAGAGCATCCTGCTCCTGAAACGCAGCTGCACAGAAGGTTGGACCCTGGCTACTAACTAGAAGTTAATAGCAATGCATGCAATAATTAAATAGCAAATCAAGAAAAATTACACGGTTTAGAACTGCAAGAGGAGAATGTCTCTGGAGGTTTGACAGAGATTGTTTTACCTCTTCTCTGTACCCAAAGCTAACTACTTTGAGGATACTTCACCACCAGTCCACAGTCAGGAAACCCTTCCCTTGGGTTATACATTCATTGCTAAGGTAAAGTACAACAGTTCATCTGGATTTACCATAGATGTATTTTAGAAAATCAGGTCTTGTATCACACCTTTGTACTTTTTCCTTTGTGTTTTTTTTTTTCCTTTTTGTTTCTTAAGGGGTGGGGTTTAGTGACTCTAATGATGCTGTACTTATACAGAGCACTACATAAGTGCTTTGAGATAAACCACACAACCTCCAGTTAGAAATCAAATCTGTTCTCTACAAACACACATCTGTTTGCAATGGTTTCTTTCCTTCCTCCTCCCCTGACATCCCCCTCCCATCAGTCGGTTCATCCCCGAAGCACAGAAAGTTGGTTTTGTGGGAAACATATTGATTTAATTTCTTACCTGCGAAATCAAAGCTTATAATGAATCAGTCTGTGAGCAGTGCTCCCTGACAAACATCATCCCTGCCAAATGCAAGATTCCACCAGAAATCAAATTTCTAGGTGTTACTGTTTACTAAGAAAAAACATCAGATCATTTTTATTCCTGAAAGATACTATAAAACCTCAGTTTGATTTCTATTTAATAAAAATAAGATGGTGGGGGGCAGGGGAAAATAATTCAAATTTCCTAATGCTGTTTGGGCTTACTGGCTTTGAACAGAATTGATTTCCTATTATGGATTTCCATCTTTACTCTTCACTTGATGCAATACATTAGGAAACAAATACTAAGTAGTAATTTAACCATACCATTAAGCATATTTTTAATAGGCAAGTGGCCAAATAATATTTTGTCAGCTATTTTTAAACAGGACTTTTGTGGAATTAAGTTTGTTCCCACCAATTTCAAATGCCCAAATTCAAGTTTCATGTTTTTAGATATATAAATGATTTTTACCTTTAAGCTTCTTATAGTCGCTAAGTGTACACTTTTCTAATCTGACACCACCTCTAAAGAGCACTGATTAATTACTCTCCCTAGTTTTATCTGTAGGAAACAAATCTCAAATGAGTTGAAGTTCAGATCCTCAGGACCATTATGATAGTTAAATCCCTTTGACTCCACTGGGTGTTAGACACAAAGTATGATTGAGGAGTTGGGTCCAGGTGATTTGTGCCATCATAGAGGAAACGTGCGGCAGGGAAGCAGCTGAAGTGTAATCATCTTAGATCTGTAACGATTTTCTAACCTCAGGATCATCCTTTTCCTGGCTGTTAATGTTTCTCAAGGGACTAAAGTCACAATGGAAGGAAGCAAGCGTGATAAATAGTCATATACCTTTGATTAGGAAGTTCATGAATGGAAAAAAGCAAATATCAAATATTTTTAGGATTCTTTCAGGTCTTCCTTTAATACACAGAGAAGGACTTTGTGGATGGTCATGACTAAAGGCGGCAGAAGTCATTGTTTTTCCTTGGCTATGGGTTTGCTTCCAGACTTAGGTCTTATGCTTTTCAGTCAAAGTATCATGATTAAGGAGCAACAGAAATAGTTCCATTTTCATTTTTTTTCATGTATTGCTAGTACCAATGTAACCACAGGTATTTTCTCAATGACTTTCTCAAAGGATTTCAAAGGATCTCAAGACACTTAAAGGACTACTTCTGCTATGGATCCCACAAGCGACACAAGAAATAGGTGTGGTTTAATGTCTAGACTAATGGATGCTGTATGACTGTATGTACACCTGACAAGCTCCTTCTTGTGCTGCTCTTCTCTTTGTGTTGCCTGTTAATGGCAGAATCCTTCTTCATCGGCTCAATCTCTCAAAATCTTATGTATGTGCTTAACTTTCTGAAATCTGAGCACTCCCGCTGACTTCAGCATAGCTACCCCTGGTGCAAAATTAAGTGTAGACATAAATCACTGCAGGATTGAGCCTAGAGTACAACGCAGTGAATAGTTTCTCTTCAGGAAAGCATTTATTTCCTGAAGGCACCATTTCAGCTTAAAGTTTTCACATATTTGTGTTCTACTTAGTGAGTCAGTTGGGAAGCAGTGTTGAAGGACAACTGGAAATGCCCAAAATACACAATTACTAAATAGAATATTATTAATTTGGGGAGATAGACCCACAAAGGAATTTAGAAGCTATCGACAGTGTCTAAGAAAGAAGTGTCCAAGAAATTTGTACTTTTCCATCTCAGTTCAAACGAGCAGGGTAATCACCCGGGAAGCAAGAGATTGGATTTTAAATTTCCTCTTTGCTTGAAAGTAAGTACTTGACTTTAAGTCTCCAACAACTTTAGAAAATTATGTCTTAAACAATGGACTGTGGAGTCTGGAAAGGTTGGACAAGGTCAGTTTTGTGAACCCAGTCTTCTGGTGATTTTTGTGCTCCCTTCTGAGTGTTAAATCTACGTTAAACGTGACCGATCAATAAAAAAAAGAAAAGAAAAAAAAAGAAAGAAAGAAAAAAAAAAAGGTCTTATTTCCAGAGTGATTAAAAGCAATGTCACAGCATTTTACTTCATCCCATTTTGTGCTGTGGCTGAAGCAAAAAATAAGAAATTATTCCCAGAGATTGAGCTATGACAGCGGTGACTCACAAACAGGACTTCAACGTACTCCCAGTGTCTAAATATTAAATATTTATTATCGTTCTATAAAATTTTACATTCGTTGTGCAGCTTGCTTGTTTTACCAGTCCTCAAGGGACTGAGAAGATTCTGGATTTGCTTCCCCTTTCCAACACATCAAACCTTTTATTTTTTTTCATAATGCCCCTATTAAACCGTATGTCTTCCCAGTTTCCCTTAGATTGTCACCAAGTCACACTGGTACCAGCCCAGAAACTCCAGCTCAGTCTCACTGACGTCAGTCAGAAAGAGGATGGAAACAATTGCCAAAACCCAGAATTTTAAAAAAATTACTGCAGTTAGCAAGACTGTCCTTAGTCAGGTCACTCATGTTGGATTGCAGCTTCCCTTCTTCATCTGCGTGTTGATTGTCAATGCTTTCTGATCTGTCTGTATAGTATCACACATACCACTGACATGACACAAATAAATGAGTTGATGAATAAATAATAGCAATCAATAGAAACAAACATAGGGTTGACTAGCCTGGTTCTTCATTCTTCTCACTGAACGAGGTGCCAAAAGTAATCAAGTAGCATAAATTATGAAATACAAGTTCAACATTAAAAAGTCATTGTTTCAATATTTTAAGAAATCTGAAATGTGAATAAGGTAATGCACTGGCTATAAAACATTTAGACAGTTTTGGTTTGCTTTCAGCACATGCCTACCTCCACTCCCACTGAAATCAACAATAAATTTCCTGGAGCAGAACATCTTCCAAGATCCCACCATGGTTTCCACAAAATGAAGTGTTCGTTATTTTTTTTTTTTAACTAGAGAAATTCTCCTCTCTAAGGGGTTGGTGTCTCACAGAAAACCAGTTTAACCCAGTTTGCCAAGGACCTAAGGACTTAAGAGAGATTCACTTGTCAACAGAGACTTTCTGCATGTGTTTAAATAGTGAAATTCTCATATGGAAATAGTTACTATTGAAATAATATTGAAAGAATTGGTTTTAGAGGTTGCATTACTTTTTCTCCAGGTGCCTTTAGGCATTCCCACCCCTCTTGAATCTTTACATCACATCTTTCTTTTGTCCCTTTCATACATATAGGGAGAAGTCCCATTTCCATTTGTGATGATTACCACAAACCAGCTTTGATTTAGGGATACTAGTACTTCTCACAGTTTCTTTGTGTTCTTCCTATCTCTAATGACCCATTGGCCACATATTTATGTGCAAGGAGAAACCCCGCTGAGAACCACAATAGCTGTGTAAGAATTTTGCAGCATCCAGCACAAAGGAACCATGATGGACAGCCTTACCATAATACAGATACATTAAAAAATAAAAATAAAAAAAGAAACAAAAACAAAACAAAAAAAATTTCCCCAACACAATAGCACTGCACGAGTAATAACAACAATCACCTCCAAAGTGGAAGGTGCCTTGCAACTCCTTTTTCCCACTGGATGCCAAATTGGGTTTTATTAGACAAAGAAGGCTCCAGCAGACAAAACTCGAAAGATTACAAGGAGCCACTTTGCACCAATGTGTAATTGTTCTGTAGCGCCATACAATAATTTTCAATACGTGTATATTGAGATAATACCACAGGGTGTTTTTCTCTAGCAGAATACGTATCTGTTGTAAAGTAACTGATGACAAAGACTGGCACATTATTAAAGGCTGGACTAGGTTCAGCATTTAATATTCCCCTTGCATTTCAAGCAATTTTCAATGTCCACAACTGTCATCTAGCATTGTTTCCAAGTCGCAATTCAGTGGGAGAAAAATAGCTACCCATGTAGGGCTTCGCGGTGACACATCTGTTATGCAATTTATCTTAAGTGCGAAGACAGGAACGAACTGACTTCCAGCCTCATAATTCAGAACTGAACAAAATAGAAATTAAAAAGGAAAAAAGAAAGGGACAGCATCTTTGTGGGAATGTAGGTTAATAGAATATCACGTGAAATTATTTTTATCAGAATTACTCTCCCTGGTTCCTTCCCAACTGGACTTATCATGATGTAAATCAGGAGGAGCTTCGTTAAGTGAATTGACTCTCATTAGCCCAAACAGCTGTAAAACAGACCAGAACCAGGCACAATATCACTGCAAGGGGTCTGTGGTGTGAAGGCTTTCCATGATACAAATGATGCGATGAACACTTGAACCTTTCAGACCTGAAACGTGTTTCTTCTCCAAGGCAGCTGCCCAACATTGGATTTTTTTAAAGCCATTCCCCCCTTGGCACCCGCCCCTCACCAGGACTGGCTGCAGACAATTTCATGGAACTTCCAAACATTTCCTGCAGAGCAAAAAAAAAAAAAAAACCAAACTTTCTGAACTCTTCTACTTTGCTTCAGGGCATCTAATCTTGAAAGTTATGTGTGCTGTTAAAAATTGGCTTTCAAATCATGGAACTAGGCCTTTAGGGATGCTTCCTTTCTCTCCTTTTTCTTTTTTTTTTTTTCCCTTCGTAAGAAGTTTCAGAGCTGCAGAGCCTCGAGCCAAAAGAAATAGTTGTACAGGCAAGTTTTCTACGCTGAATCTGAGAGAACAAGAAGCATGCTGGGGTGCTTGCTAGGGGCTATCTCGCCCTCCCGCATTCGCATGCCTCCCACAACGCTCTGCAGAGCTGATATGAAAATGAGGATGTGAACTGCTGGGTGAACTTTTACGTTGGCCCTGCTTCTTCCTCTCACCTTGGCTTTTTCAGACACGTTCTCCTTGTTCAAGGATGACTTTCCAGCTATTTTTTCACCCTTCTATAATAAAATCACATAAATGTGTGAAAATGAGTCAGCTGGAAAGGCGCAAAACCTCCCCAGTAACAACAGTTACCAGAATTTGATGGTCCCAGAGCACTAGTTATCACTGCTTCTGTGCTGGGATTATACTTTTTGTAACTGGGATTTAGCAATGGCTTTTTTTCGTAAATTATTAATATTTATGGGAATAAGGTGGTCATCAGTCATTGAAGTTCCCAAAGAACATTCTCCCCAGTAACAACAACATTCCCATTATTAACAAGGGTTTTAGTGTACGTAATCCAGCATCACTGTTTGTCTCCTCACAGATAACTATTTAGAAAATACAGTTTTTAGCCCCAAATTAACAGAACACTACCTTTTCTTGTGTTATAGTTTTGACCCTGTCCAAAACTAGGACACCTTGGTGTACTGTTATATGTGATAGAGATGGGGCTTTGCATCTATTTTGTGTTAGAAGACATGTTTTTTTGTGTCACAGAAGACACTATACATAGTATAAAATATTCTTTTTCTTACATTTTAGGGCCAAGAGGAATCACTATTCTTCTCTAGTCTGACCTCCTGCACTGAGAAAAAAAAAAAAAAAAAAAAAGAAATTGAACTTTTGCATTGTGAGACCTGAAATGGTATAACTAAGTCAGAGAATATGAATGAATGCTGTCAGATTTCATGTTAAAAATGGATTTTCAAAAATGTGTGCACAAGGTGAAATGCTTAAATGAAGCATTTCACACACCAACCAGGCTGTCAGATAGAAGACTTCTACTTTGGCACTACTATTTATTCCTTATTACAGCACTGCCCCTAGTTGTGCTTTCGTAATAAAAGACAGATTCCCTTTCCCTCTCCCATCCCGACTTGGAGAGGTTGCAAACAAAGGCACGGTCCATGCCAAGCTTCACACCCATTGTGCATCTCACACGTTGCAAGGATTTCCTCTGAAATCCGTCTCTGTGCTCAGACTGATGCGATGGCGATGATGCCACAGCTCTGTGCCCATACAAGCACAATGGCACTGCTGCTGGGAGGGTTTAAGTACTTGCTCGTGTCTGCCTATACTATTGTTACATAGAATTCACAAATTATTTTCCTGAAAGTCAAACAAGGGAAATCCCTTGTTAGCAGAGATTGTATCCAGTCCATGCATCCTCTGAACTGGATGCTGGAAAGTAAATGTATGGGTCAGGGTGTGAGATGTCACTTCATGTTTCCCCATCCTAGTATCCCCCAGGGACAGGAGATAAATTTTATTTCATACACTAAGGCACAACACAGATCCATTTCTTGCCCCAAAAATCACTAGCTAGCAGCAGAACAGGGAAAACACATTGCTCTGCCTCCCAAGGTCACATTGTTTGCGTGGTGGTCTGTCCCGCATGAGTGAACAGAAGTACAAATTTGCCATTTTCCCCTGCAGACTGATCCCTGTGTTTAGCTTACCTATACACAAGGTTTTTCGAATGCACTTAACGGGTATTAACTTGTAGTTCCTTACAACTCTCCAGTCAGATTGCGGAGCAATTATACACATACTTTCTGTTTGCAGAAACTCAGAAAGAGACTCCAAGGACTAAATCCACCTAAGGTGCAGAAATTTATTCTACCACAACTAATTATCCAATGAAAACCCTCAGTCCAGCAATATATCTGAAAACAGAGTGCTCGGTAAGCCAAACCTAGCATTTCAGTCTATTTATAATATAAACCTTCTCTATAGCCAACGTTGTTAAGAGGTCTTTATAGTATATAGCATGAAGTTTTGGTCTTTAATTACTCCTTTAATCTTTGCTGGGCTGGTTCCTGAGAACAAGTTACATTCCTGCCTTTTACAGGATAAATAGCTTCCAGGAATGCATCGGATTGCCGCAGGGGTCAGAAAGTGCATTTATTGAACACCGCGCTCTTTCAGCCCAAGTCCTGACTGATCTGGTTTTGCTTAGCGGAAGTGTAATTAATATAGCTAATTAACAAATGATCACCCAATTTTTATTTTTTTTTTCCCCAGAGTAAGAGAATTTACACAAGTCTTCACTTGTTTCGTGTGGTTCCTCTTCCACCTGGAAGGGTCAGTGTTTGTAGGGATGTTAAATCACTATGTGCTAATATGGGGATTATGATAAATAATGTTAAATATATGTTAATATAGGGATTATGTTAAATCTAAACAATGTACTGATGTTGTCTATTTGTGCTGTTTGATGGATGGCTCATAGGGCTACAGCATTTTCCTCTTTTTGTTACATTTTCAGACCATATCCAGGGGAAAAGATGGCACTCTGACTCCTGTTACAAACTCGCAGGAGGTCCTCAAAGGCGAGGTATTCTCTCTACTGTCCTGCAGTATGACAAGGAGTCACTGAAGATATTTATTTCACAGTGACATCCCATGTTCCTAACTCCTGGAAACACTGTGGAGGAGCAAATCTACTCTTTTCTGGATAGCCTCGAAATGTGTCGTGAGGTGCTGGATAATGGGAAAATTACCCCTTGCCGCAGTAATAGGTCTCTCCTCTAAGAACAGAACTCTTTTATTCACCAGGTATCCCTGAATCATCCTTAACTGAAGACAAACATTAAAGGAAAAATGGATATTTACTATTGTATTGTTCTAGTGTATCGTTTTGATATTTGATTCAGAAACAGGTCGTTATCTTTGCTCCCTCCATCTCAGCCTCCGTTCTCAAGCAAAGTATCTATGACTTCCCTCATGGAAGAGGATCCTGATCTGGAGATATACACCCTTACAGACCTAACCTCTCCATGGGATTCAAATTCAAACCTCTCCTCATTCAGGAGGATTTCTCAGGACTTCAGAAGTGCTAATGAAATGGCAGATTAGAGGTATCTCCTTGCCCACAACACAACTGTTGGAAATTCATTCACCCCTTGGAAGGAAAGAAGGTTTTTCTTGCCAGAGAGATTTAATCATTCATACATAACTTTTGTTTTCCCAAAATCTCTACTTCATACACACTGACGACTGACCTGTATTCACGCATGTGGTTAATTCTTAATTCTTGGACAAGGTTCCTGGACACAAATGTAGCTGGACAAGGATTTGACAGCTTTCTGGAGTGCTGCCACTCCACCCTGTTTTGACCAACATCTGACTATTGTAAAGTTATTTTGCAACAGTGGAGAGTTACTGATTGGTTACCAAAGGAAAATGGACCACATCAGTTCTCAATGTTAAATCGGATTAAGATTTTAAATGGCGCATGGTCACCGTATTGATTTTCTGGAATGTGCTAAATTTCATAGAAGAAGAGAGTAAGGATTTTCTATAAATGTACAAATGAGTTACAAAGAAGCAATAGGTTTCTTACAGAGAAGTGGTATATGATAGAAGGAAGGAAGGTATGACTGAGGAGAACATTAGGGACATATTCCATAAGAAGCTGTGGAGCATCGCTGAAGGACTTTGGACTATGACTAGGAATAAAGAAGAAAAGGATAAAGAGAAAGCATGTCAAAGGAAATGTAGAGGCATGGAAGGATGTATCACAAAAGTGTATGTTAATAGCGGATAGTTGTATTGATTGGCTTAACAGCAGTGAACACAAAAACTGGCTAAACAACTAGGAGACTAGACTTACTAATGCAATGATCCCGTAGTGGCGTTCTTCAGACCATACAAAGCCACAAGAGTCCTGGAAGTATATGTCAAATGTTCTGTGCATATTCACTAAACAGTAAAACACATTAGGTTTGTCTCATACAGCTGCACATGTTGCCTGAGATCAGCTTGTTTGAATTGCTGAGGGTTACTGAGCTCATGAATGATCTGTTTGTTCAAACCGGTTTTAACTCCAGGGAGAGTCTTCTGAGCAGAGCTATCTGAATTGTCATTATCAATAATTTTGCAGCTACTTTTATTCTCAGAAATTGTTCTCGAGCTAGTATTGATTTGTGAAAATTGATTTATTCATAAACATTCACTAAGCAGCTTGGCAAACAGTTTCTGGACTATGAGGTACTCTTGAATGGTTCCTTCTCACCTCAAAATGTACATGATGCAAGTGTTTGACTTCAGTCATGTGGTGTTGCTCCTCTCCCCAGACTGGTCAGTTAAAGTGGAACTAGTGACTGGACGACTAAAGTAATAATGGCCAGTCTTGAATCATAAATGACACATAAACATTCAGAAAAGTTTAATTTGGGCAACACAAGGGATCTGAAAATAGATTCATAAGCAGACCATGGTCATTCATATACTCATGAATAACCTAACGAGACCTCAGAGGAGCAGAGAAGTAAATCCACGTATTAATTTGTGCCTAAACTAATTTGTTATTCCAAGGGCTCTAATCTAACCCCGAGGGAGAGCAGAATTTACGTGAGAAAGTGCTTAGAAAAAAGGCATAAACAGACTTTGAAACAGAGGTGAACACACAGATCCATCTCCTTTCCAAAGCAAGCATCCACCATGCTAGATTTGAGAACTCTACAGTAGGTTGACACCTCTTTCAGACTCAAAAAAATCTTGGATTAACTTCTCATCAGCTTTACTCTTTCTACAAAAAAGTGGTAAATTTACAGTAGCATAAATCTGCTGTAGGTCTAGCTCCCTGTAACAGCCATGAGTTCTTCCTTTATAGAGAATGTGCAACATCATCAGCTTTTCCTCCCTTACCTACCTTTTAAAGACTAGCTACAGAAAGAAAGGACTCGGGCATGTGAAAGCACTACTGTACTTTAGACCATCTGCAGAAAGAAAATTAGATGCAAGGAAGATTTTTATTTATTTTTTTCCCCTAAAAAAAGTCATTGATGGAGTTCAGGCTTATCCAATATTAGCTGGTAGTTCAGATAATATTTTTAGAATTTAAAATCTGACTCTCTTCTGAGGAAAGGCACAACTCAGTATAATTGAGCAGGTTCTATCAAAACAAAATGATACAGTCAAGGGTAAAGTCAGCATTCAGCAGACTGCAAATCATGTCTCTATCTCAATGCCTGTGTGGAATGGAGGAACACAGAAGCAGGTCTTTAAAAACAAAAATCCTACCAAGGGGAAGCAATTGAGATCCACAATATGTAGTCCTCTGTTGTGTCATTTCCAGATCTTTTCTTTGTCTCATTAGAGGCAATTGAGGGTTAAACGTTAACTTTCTTATCAAATTGTGAAATATTTTTTAAAAATCCAGTCATGGCAGTGGTGTTGGGGCCAAACTTCCCAAGGGTTGTGTTGATAAGATTATGATAAGAATATCTAGAAAATAAATATTCTAAACTAACAAGATTAAACAGGGTGAGATCACCCACTGATTAATTTGTCCCATGACCAAGAACAATGTAATGGGATTAATGATGAGAATTTTTTTATCATAATAAGATGTGGGCTGATGCCTGAGAGAAAGTTCAGTGGTCACAACAACTTCAGAGAGTCCCATGTGTAAAGACAACATAATAATGCTTAACTGGCAAAATGCCTTGTTGTGAAGAGAAGCCCTTGCTATCATTTTCTGGGAAAGCTCTGCAGAATTTAATAGACAACTGGAAGCTTCCTTTCATTATTATTTCTATTTTCTGACTGGTCCATCTAAAAGCAATTGAAACATTATATCCATGACAAAGCTTTTTATATCACTAAAGCATCCTCCCAAGCAATCCTATTTGCTACTGTATATAATATGTAACACGTTTAACGAGGAGGGAGATTTTCATTATGTGCTCCCTTCAGCCAGAAGGATGTTCTTTCCTGTGGGGGGTTTCATATCAGCATGTCATGGGCTTTCTCCTCTCACTCTGCAAACTTAGTTTGGAAAATGTAAAACTTAAGTCTTATGAGGACTTTGAACAGCCTCCTTTACCCTAGCTTGGTGAGATTGACTCACACTTAGTCACCTGGGGACATTTCCAGGAGAAATTCCTTGGGGAACACCTAGGTCTTCCCTGTGGTTAGTGAAGAGAAATAAGGTATTCTGTACAAATTGATTTCAAGATTAATTTTGGATGATATGAATCACTTTGAAAAACATCTCTCTTTCTCACGTTAAAGCGAAAAACTGACTGAGGAGTTCAAGCAGCCAGATATATTTATTCAGATGATTCTGTATTATGACTTGCCTCTTTGTCCCCAGTATGCTTGGTAGACTTGATCAGTGTGACCAGTGCAAAACTACAAACTTTTTATCAAGAAAAAACAAGCAAACAAGCAAACAATCAAGCACCTCTTTCGGTTTCTCATTGCAAAATCTTGTTTGGGTCTCTATGTAAAATGAGACGTTCTCACAAATGCTCCTTATTTGATAAGAAAGTCCCTCTTTTTGCTTCAGGAAAAAAAAAACAGTTGAGCCAAGTTTGGTTTTTTTTTTTTTTTTTTAACTTGCTGTAACTCTGAAATAGGGTCTCAAATATTGGCCAGCTGAACTCAAAGAGATCCTGTAATACAGTTCTCTTATTTTATATATGGGGAAACACAGGCATCAATTTATGATGTTGTGAGCACTATGAAATATTTGGTAATAATTGTTAATAATTTCTTCTGCAGGGGCTCATCAGTTAGAAGGCCACCAGCGTAAAAAATGTAGCTAGGTGCTCTCCAAAAGCAGGATGAGAGAGTTCCAAAATACATGGTTTTAATGGAATTTATTGAACAAAAAAGCACAGTTACAAGTTGCAGTCAGAGAGTGTGCATAGCTGCACAGACAGTAATGGGAAAAAAAAATCTAGGCAAGTATGTGCTTTTGAAGTTTTCCACATAACTACGCTTTCACAAAGAGAGGCCATGCACATACTCTGTTAACCCAAACGGCTTGTCTGAAACAACTCACGTACAGAAAGCTTTCAGGTAGTGTGTTTGACTGTTTTCAAGATTATATTTATGTTTATCTTCCTTACATGTGCTTAAAACTCCACATCTTTTTTTATTGGCTCTGCTTGATTTAGATTAAACCCCGTTCTTCAAATAATTAACATTTTTACAACTCAAAAATCCTGTATGGGTATTTGTTTTCAGGTGAATATCAGCCTTATCATATCTAAAATAATCTTAATAATAATCCTGAGGTATTTGCCAACTCTATAATCCATTAACTTTTTATGGTATGCAAACACTTCATGGTTTACTGACATATTCCAAAAACATGTACAGAGGGACTAACGAGGCATGGGGGCAAGGGAGTTATCCTTAATTTGTAATTTCCTGTTATTGTAAATTATACCTGCTCTGCATCTTTATGACCTCCTTCCATCTTGAAATGTCACTATGTGACTTTCCTGTTTAACTTATGCACCTTGAATGTCGTAAAAACTACCGTAAAACTCAATAAAAATGCAATAACATCGTGCCAATCAAAAGCAACGGAGCAATCTCTATTGAGCAAACAACTGGAAAGCTACAGCTAGAATGCAATTGCACCATGTTGCAATTGATTAAAGATACAAATCAGAAAGTTAAAAGTTTCTCTGTTTTTGAGTTACTACCAGTTGCTTAATTTATAGAGCAGTTTACTTTGATCCTATCTAGAGTCCCAGAAAGAGGCTCCCAGTTCAAACAACAACACAGTCTTGTGTTGCTTCCATTAATATGGATTACCCATGATCATCCTAAATGCAAATGTTGCCACAGTATAAACCCACTTCTATTGTGTTTATTTGAATAGTCACGTAAGAACTTCTTTTTTCCATCAGGAACAATAAAACCATTGCACTAAAGGTCTGCCCAGCTCTGTATCCCATACCTGACAATGCCCAGCAGCAAAGCTGCAGGGAAGATCATAATAAGAGGTGAAGCGTAGAGTCATCTTTGCCCAGTATGATCTCAATGATGTGGCCTGGGGACCTCTTGACTGAGCACTCCATATCTAATGGTCTTTGCTGGGTTTTCCTCCCCTTCACTTGCTTAATCACTTCTTGAACCCAGCCTGGACTACACGTGAATCAGGCTGAGCCAGTTTTCAAGCAAATAAGTGGGGGAGTTGTGCTGAGTTCAGCCTCTTTTGTAACTTTGGCCTCAAGTTGTGCCAGGGGAGGTTTAGATTGGATATTGGGAAAAATTTCTTCATTGAAAAGGCTGTCAAGCATTGGAACAGGCTGCCCAGGGAAGTGGTGGAGTCACCATCCCTGGGGATATTTAAAAGACATGTAGACACTTAGGGACATGGCTTAGTGGTGGACTCGGCCGTGTTAGGCTTATGGCTGGACTCGATGATCTTAAAGGTCTTTTCCAACCTGAAAGTTTCTATGATTGATGTCTGAAGATAAAATTCTCACAGGGCCACTGGAATGGATCAAAGGTTGGGCAGAAACGAAGACATTGCTTCAGTGACAAGATATCTAAGAAAAGAAATTTGGGTAATTTCAAGACCAGTGTTAATATTTTTTTTTCTTTTCTGCTGCATCCAATTTTGGTCTATGCCTGGGAGTGTAATATCTGCTTCAAGAATCCAGACATCTTTTTGGTAAATATGGAAATTTGACTTTTAGCTTGTTTTACGCACAGCAGATAAATAAGCAATCATAAACTATGTCATCATAAATAAAAGCCTTATTGAGCTCAAGCAATGAAAACCAATCAATAGAGGACACTCATCCCCAGTGAAAGCAACAGCTAATGCTCTGTGGTTCCTGGTGGATACTCTGCCATTGTATTTTAAAACCACAAGGAATTCCCTGCGTCATCAGCAATGAACTCTTTATTGCTGGTGAATTAGGAAATGAGTGGGGCTAAAGGTGCATTTGGATTCCACACACACGTTCATTTAGTCCATCTTCCAATGCAGGAGATTACCTGGTTATCTCATGGGCTTGGGCAGGTGCAGAAAAAGAAAAATGGGCTCTTGTGTTTCAACTTACATATGATACCAGAGGATGGTGTTTTCTGGCAGCAGCCAGGCAAATTAAGGTTGATTATCAGCATAAAAACAAAGGACTGAGCCAATCAGCTGTCGCACATTTACATCTATCCCTCTGGTTGCTTCAGTCAAAAACCCAAAACAAAACTACAGTTTTTCCAGAAGTATTGCACTTCCTAACACTTCCTGTATTGAATGTATCCCCTTTTTAAAGAGCAAAATTCATTTTTTCAGAGTAGCTCTATTCATTTTCTATGAGACAAGCTTTTTGAAAACGAGTGGTTCCAACCTGAAATTAATCATTTTACTTATGCTTTAAAAAGCTATTTTATTGAACTTGTAAAACCATATAACCCACCCAGTGTTTTTTATATCATGAAGCATTTTTAATGGATCAGAAGTTTTAGCAAACTGAAAACTATCTGTGCTAATTTTGCCTTTCCACTATTTATCCCATGACGAATACTGTGCTGACTACCATCAGATGCATTAAATCAGACCCATTTAGTCTAAAAAGTGGTCAGACTTCATTTAAACAATGCAATTTATTTTGACAACAATTTCAAATCATTCATTTCTCTCTTGCTTAACGAATTATTGATTTGTGCTTTCCTTTTGAATGATAGCGCTCTGATGGGACAAACATTGATTAGAATCTTTAGACAAATATTGTATATCATTAGCATGTTCTGGCAACAGAATAATACATGCCAAGATAGACATGAAGGGATGGAAGAATACCAAAAAATGTTATGAGATGCACAACTGTGTGCATATGTAAAATAACAAAAGGAAATGAAAGTAATACATCCAGGAGAATGATAATGATGCAGAATTACAGAAAGTTTACATTTGGGTTAATGTCGAACAGGGAACCTTGGAAAAGAAAAATAATTACTTTCTACTATTATTAATTCTTCTAACTTGACATTTCTTGCAACCACAAATGCATGGCTGTCCCAGGTTTAAAGGGAGAGCTCTCTTATACCCTGCTCATGTTCAGAAGCTTTCACTTCATCCACAGCTATTCATGTCAACGGGAACTACACAGTCAAAAGACAAAAGGAAAGTGCTGAGAGCAGTAAACACATAGATAATCCTGTCCACCAAACAATTTTGCATTTCCTTTATGCACCATTTATTCCAGACAAAAAAGCTGCTGAGAGATTGACGTCAAAGTGATTTCCACAGCTGAGCTGCTCAAGGCTGGTTGATGATTGAAGCGCTGAGCTACACTTTCCTGGGGACCTGTGCACACCCCTCTCCTGCCATGGCTGGGGGTGGGAGATCCCTATGCTCTCCCTCAGACAAGTTCATTTCTAGCATCAGCTGGGTGTTTTTTGGCAGCCTGGATGGGGGTAAAGAGCCTGTGGTTACTGGGAGACAAAGGGACAATTGTCTTTCTTTTTTACTCTTGGACAGCAGCAAGATCCCAACACCAGTTGTCTTTCCTTTGGGTTGTTGTCCAAACTGGGTAGACTGGGAAGGTGTTCACCATCCTTCTCCTGAGCCTTCTGCAAAGAGGGGAGCACCCCTCTCACGTCCATGGGGGAGAAAGCAGTTCCTAGGGCATGCACTGGGACAAAATAACCATAGCATGAAGCAAAACATCCATATCCAGTTCTAAAACACTCATGCTTGTCATGCAAAAACCCTCAAATGAGCATGGCTACGCTGGGACAGCAAGAGCTCATGCTATCTTGTACATTCACAGCCAATTAGACTTGCAACTAATGACCTAGAACTGTTATCCACCAGGGCTGCATTGAGATTTTGCCTAGATCGCTGCAAAGGTTGAGGAGTAAACATCACCATTTGGGAACTAACCAGATCCAAACATGCAAGCTCAGCCCAGCAGATACAAAGTGGTGCCAGGGAGATGTGGAAGCTGGGCTCCTTCCTCTCTACCATCACAACTAGCACATGCAACGCTGTTGAGAGGGTGTTGGCCATTTATCCTGGTGTTGGCCAACATCAGGACATGTTCCCTTAGTGTAGAAAACAATACAGCTTTCATGTGAGCATCACCACATCGGCAACACTGGCCATCTTACTATAAAACCCTGGCTGAAGAATGTGCCTACAGGTAGAAGCTAACATCAGGCTAACCAGTCTAGGCAAGGTGTACAAATAAAGATATTCAAATAGATTTGTTTAGTAATCCATATAAAACCTTTTTTCTTCCATACACACGCTTTTGTGCATGGCCCCACTCTTTCAAAGCATCTCTCCAGGCTCAATAGGCTCAAAAGAGTGAGATGCCCCCGAAAATTTTGCATGGGACTGTTTCCCAGGAGTAGGTGGTTAATTCAGAGTTGAAACCTTAGCTGCTTCTATTCTGACCAGAATCAGGTATCGCATTTCTATCACTCAATAAAAAAACGAGCTCTCCATTCCCAGGAAATATTTCTAGTATTAATTTAGAGAATGAATCACTTTTTTGTGGTTATCAGTAAAAAACCTCAAACAGTCCATTTAAAACCTATTAGCAAGCATAAGAAGGCTAAAGAAAGCATAATTCATGGGTTTTTTTTCCCTTTCCACATAGTTTAACAGTGTTTTGGAACACGATGCATAACATACACAGCTCTGATTATCCGGAGGTAGATCAACATCCTGCGCCAACAGTCTTACATACAGAGTGGGAAAATGAAACTCGAGACTTCGGTTTGCAAATAGCCAGCAAAAAAAGATAGATCACAGGGTTGAAAACTTGTCATCATTATGGCATTTGCATTATGACAAATTAAATCCCGGTATTCTAGGTTATGAACAGTGCTATAAAGCTGGTATTCTACACTGTGTATTGCAAGCTCATTTAAAACGTACTCTTCCACGACATGATGAGAACACAAATTATAATTAGGAAAGTAACCCAAGCAGAAAATTAGTCTGGAAGACTAGTCTGAGTGTGCTCCTGCAGACAAAGCCATCCTGTGTCTTAACTTTACTGTCTCAGTATAGAGAGAGATGGATGCAGAAGATAAAGACAAGGACAGATATGGCTTTCCACAGGGGGAAAAGAAAAAAAAAAAAAAAAGCAGCTTTGAAAATATGACCTGTAGTGTTTGAATTGCGCAAACATGCACAAAGAGAAACCCCACCAAAGTCCCACCTCTGCAGAATTACTCACAGCGTAGGCTGTTAGAGCTGTGAAATACAGGTATATACCTCAATTTTTCTTCCCATAATCCCAAAAATGCACATTTATGAGCACAGATAAGGTCCACTGACCCCACCCTGAACCCAGACCTTACTCGCACGAGTAGATGTACCCAACATTTGTAACCAATGAAGAGTTAGCTATAAAAGCAGTGATCAGAGAAAAACATGTCGGTTCAAAATTTCATTCTAAAGCAAAATTTGGGCCAAAAAAAAAAAAAAAAAAAAAAAAAGAAAAAAGTCAGAGTTTTGCTACCACAAAAGATAGAACAAATAAATGATCTCAAGAAACTTGTAAGCAAGCACTACACACATCTGAAAACATTTGCATTTGAGGTTTCTTTTCTGGAAAAGTTTAGTGGGGTTTAAAAGAAAAGCAAAATAGTTCTGTAGAAATCACTTGGTATGTCTGTGCTTTATCTAGAGAGACTGGAACAATCCACTGACTGGAAAATTCTGCCTAACTTTTCGGTATCTCTTCTTGTGGAAAGAGGACCTGTATACAGGACAATGGTTACATTGTGCTCATAGGAAAGCATCAGAATTTTATATTAAATATTATTTGTTTTTTTCTGTAAGAGTTGATTTCCTTAAGGTAACTGATACAACTTCATTGTGAGTAAGAGCACCTATGACTTCCCGTTAGCTTACAGGATTTAACAGATTTATCCTTATGCAGAAAAAGGTAAAAAAGAAAAACACAAAACCTACTGAGGCAAGGAGCTATATCAACAGTTGCCCTGAAAAAAAAAATGTGCTCTGATATAAGGGATCACTGCAAAAAATGTGATGTTTGATGAGTCTGAAGCTAGGTGCCTACCTAACATACAGGATTAAAAAAAAATAATAATAATAAAGACCTGAGAGGACTTATTTTCTCCAGGGTGGCCTGCATCCCTGCCTGCAAGTCAAGACTTCAGCAAAACAGGATTTTTTTTTTTGAGAACAGCATGTGAAAACATTACCAGGTTGCAAAACAACACACAACAGCCCCTGTGCTGTACACTGAGTCCAACTCTTCTCAATTACCATCCATGATCTTTGGAATTGATCACAATTGCAGCAGGTGTTACCCAAAATATTTATCCTGAATACATCTTTGATCTCAAGTGTAACAGAACAATCCAGAAATTTAGTGCACCCTGGCATCAGCTTTTCTCTGGCTGCAAGATGGTTTCCCCTAGATATTTCTGATACCCATTTTCGGTGGGTTTTTGTGTTTGGTTGGTTGGTTTTTTGTTTTTCCTGAATTAAACAAAATAAGAGGAACAGACACTGTAAGTGAGAGCAGAAACATTACTAGGAAAGAGTCACCCTCCTGTTTTTTGTGGGATAAAAGTTACTTGAGGTTTAGGAGAACACACAAAGACATCGAAACACATTCAACCCAACACAGCCTTAAACCCAAATCCATCATCTCGACTCTGCAAGAACCCAGATTACCTACAGAAGCTTTTGCTGGTCAATAGGACCCTGCCATGTTCATCCAATTTGTATTTTTCATTTTTATCTTCTACTCACAGGTTAGTTGGAGCATCTCACTTCAACAGCGAAATGGTGTGGAGGTTCCACTGGTGGTCAGTGACAGGGATAGGAAATCCAAACCAGGAAAAATCTCCAGGAAGAGTAGCTTGGACCTAAATGAAAGAGTGGATTAATTATTTTATTAATTATTAATAATCACTTTATTATTGAATTATTTTTAATTAATTAATATTTGCTCATCTCATTTTAAGGTTGAGGTGCATTACCTTTATTCATTTCACATTAGTTCATAGGCCAACTTTAAAATTTTTGTACTGCATTCCTTGTGTCCAAGACTTTGGGAAAAGGGAATTATAATTTCACATACAATGTATGGTCTGAGACAAGGTGAAAACATGACTTTACTGCGTATTTAAATCCATCCTTGGGCGGAGCATTCCCTGGGAGCCATGTTTAATACAAGCCTTCACTACCACGCTTCTGTTCATTTAAAGGTTATTTAAAAACAAGTCTGGAGTAAGCACAGGTTTATGAATTGTTGGTCAAGGTACAGATACGTCCTGAATCAGGCTGCAGAGGAAACCAAAATTTTCCAAATCCAAAAGCAAAAATTAAAGTGACAGCTTATTACTGAACAGCACATAAACAGCTTTGTGGCCAAAGCTCCTCTTTCAAACTTCATCCCTGGGATAGGTGTTGCTAATTTACAATGCCCATTTTGAAAACTTCTGGCCTTTTTTTTTGTATTCAAAAATACTCATGTACAGAAAAAAGTGGGAGAGGAAGGCAGATTTGTTTTTACTGCTCGCCAGAGCCTTCACATAGATTTCAGTTTTGATGAAAATAAAACAATTACACAATCATGGAAAATAAAATCAGCAATGATTATCTGGAATATCTGAACAACTGGAAGTTTTATTTTTGATTACTGATTCCTGATTTTTCATTCCTCCTCTATATATTTTCAGAGAAATGCCTTCTGGAAAGGAGCTATGTATCACAAGTTAATTTAATTTTAAAACTCTGGTTTGGTGACATTTACAGGATATTTAACACTTTCCGAAACTGTGATGGTATTTATATACCTGGATATAGTTTTAGGAACCTAATTTCAAGTTTAAAAATACTGACTCAGAAGCTGCTTGAGATGTGGGAGAAATGTCCTTTGGAACATGCATAAGATGACAAGAATAAAGGTGTTTGGCTAGATGCTAGGATTCAGCTAACAGAATAGGAAACCTGGTTATTAATATTTTATTATTGAACTAGGCAACAACACTTTCTGAAAGTTCAGTGTTTCTATTTATTGGACTTCCCTGAACCCAAAGAGCAGGTTATGTATTCCTCGTGAAAAGGATTTTCTATGCAGCTTTCAGAATACCTGGTGCTTGTCATACAGACCTGGATTCAGATAACACAATATGTGGTTTTATTATTAACAAGAAAAAAAAAAACAAACAACACAAAACCCAAAGAAAACCCAAATAAAACGACTTTTGGCATTAATTATACTGGTTGCAAAAAAAACCCCAAGCTTCGAAACAGCATCCCTTATAGTTATACTCTCAGGAGGCAACACAGATCCAAAGCTGTTCGTCAAAGAACATCTTGTGATCTGCACTTTTCAGGATTTTAGAAATTATTTGGGTTAGTCAGTAGTTTCCTGAAAGCTTGAAAAAAATCACAGCACATTATTTTTCTTTTTTTTTTTTTTTTTTTTTGTGAATTTTCCATCACTTGGTTGACTGAATAAATTAGAAATGTTCTGCTTTCCTAATGTTTTTCAGCATCTCCTCCTTTCCACCCTCCTACAGATTAAAAATGGGATGATACAGCAAGACTGGTCAGGAGAAAGACTGCGCAGAAGCATGTCCTAGAGCCTCAGGCTTTCCAAATCCAAAAGACAGGGATGAAAGCTTTAGACACGTGTGAAGCCCTGCTGTTAGAAGGTCTAGCCCCAAGATTGTCTGTGATGTCCAGTTGAGAAATCTTCCCTTAATTAATGATGCTATTATGTACCTTCATTGCAACTTAAGACCCGTTCAGGCAGCATGCAGGAGCACTTTGAAGGAGTCATCCAGACAAATTACAACTGTGATTACTCTTTTCATGTTAAGACTTCTTTAAAAAAATATATATATGTGGACGCTGCACACTTCTTAAGTGAAATCTGTACCTGCATTAGTGCTCGTCAGCAGCTGTAATAGGTAGAAGAGGACTAAGTATCAAAAAAGATCAGATTAATTTCTGTCTTCAGAGTATACCTTTTCCTATCCAACCTCTAAATACATTTCCTCCAGTGATTTGTCCATGGGAAACATTCAGTAGTCCCAATGATTTACCAATGGTCAAAATCCTACCTCCAGGTACATTGAGATGCCCTTAATATTGTGTTTTAATTTTTGGTCAGCCCTGAAGTGGTCATGTGGTTGGACTAGATGATTGCTGTAGGTCCCTTCCAACTGAAATGTCCTGTCCTATTCTATTTTATTCTATTTTCTACTCACCCGACTCAGATCGATATTTTACCCAAAAACTTCCCCTCACTGATGTATGGAAACAACTCTTCCTCTGGAGCTTCCTGCCTTGCAGGACGTCACATCAAGCTGCACTACTCAAAAGTAAATTCCCTTTTGCTCTACCGCACAGCAACCTTTGATTGCTTAAAGCTAAGGCATTTTTTCCTGAAAGAAAGGAAGGGAAGCATATCTGTAAATTGTTTTACTCTGCTTGTTTGAGGGTCACCATTGGGAATCAGACACTGCAGCCAATAAAAGCTTTAAACTGAAGGTGAAAACCAAAGCATCATGACCAACGCTGCAGCAGCTGCCTCTCCTGTGCGGAGAGGGGAGGTAGGGGAAGCTGTATCACCATTCATCACTGGATTACCCCTGATCAATGCCAGCCAAATGACCAAATACTTTCTTGCTAGTCTCTTTCTCTTCTTGTTTTATTTTATTTTATTTTATTTTTAATTTCTCTTTTGGCTTGGTGTTGGTATGCAAGAACCAAATGAACAAAACGTCCCTACTGAAACGTGAAGGTGGAGAGAGAAGAGTGAAAAGAAAGAGAAAATAGTGAAAAAGAAGAGAGAAAAGAAAGAGAAAAGAATGAAAATATTTCTAGGGCTGGTTTGTACAACACTGCTTTCCAGCGTGTTCCAAATCTACTGGTGTCCCTTTAAGAATATTCTTATCTTAGTTTATAAAAGCTAATGGCATTAAAATACAGCAATTAACATGTTCATAATGTAGATGCTAATCATTTAACATGTCAAGCATCTTCAGCCCCTACTGAATCAATATGAATTATTAAAACAGACTCTTTAAGACCTTTAAAATCAACTCTCAAAGCATGCACGAAACAACCACACTGTTGGCATACGGGAGCACCGAGTTACAAATTCATGTGTTAGACTGTCTGACACACTCGTTCTCTTTGATGGGAAAAAAACAAAGCCAAAAAACCTCCCCTCAAAATCTTATATTCAGAACTGCATAATCTGTATGCATAAGTAAAATGATTTTTTTTCTCTGAGATTCTTTATTTTTAAAACATAAATCTTGTAAAGAGAAAATAAAAGAAAAATAATCTATTTGGGTTAAGAAATACATTTTTCCAAAGCAAAGTTTTATGACAATCCAAAATACTCTTGAAACAGTAAATATATGAAGATAATAAAAAATACATCTAATAAAGTAAAAGTTAAAGTTTCTAGTTTTAAAACAATTTCTGTCAAGGTCATGAAAAAGCTACATATGCATTTGGAAATAGATTTTAAATACTATAAATAAAGACAAACTCTTAAAATCAAGGTTATTCCCATGTTTACTGCAGAAAAGGCAAGAAAAGTGTTTATTTTCAAACATCTGCAAAATAGAGACAGAATTATTAGATGGATGCATCTTACCTCACAACCAGCTCACGATGCTTCAAGAAAAAGTCTTGAAGTTATTTTTGCATATATATATATGGATGTAGAGAGAGGCAGATACCTGCCTCAGATGGCTGTTTCCTGGTCAACCCATCGAAAAAGATAGCAGATATGATTTTTTTTTCTTACAAATACAAAATAAAAGAAGTCTTCCAATCAGATACAAAACCTATCACATAAACATGGGGTCTGAAATATTTTCTTATCAAATTGCACAATACTCATGTTAATATCTTGTTTTACTTGAACAATCAGCTAATGGACTGGATGTTAATAGGCCAGAGGTTGTTTTTGCTTTGGGAAAAATCTTCTGAACCCATGAAGTTAATTGAGAGACATTTTTCACAATCCTACAGAACTTCACTACACCTAGATCAGTTTCTTAGTGGGAGCACAAAAGTACAGCCCACCTGCAGCACATATAGCCAGATTAACTCACACCAGCTGGGAATTTAGCCCTCATTTTCTAAATCCTGATCCACCTGATCCCAGGTATAAGTTGAAGTTCTACCTGGGCAATCCTAAATCCCTCTTTATTGCAAGAAAGGAGGAAACTCATTTTAAGGAGGTTAACATTTTACAAAGTTGGTGTACTCAGGAATAATTTATGAAGGTTACATGTCTGATAAGAGATAAGAGCTCATGTGGCTTGCTTTCCTAGCGTAAAAAGTAGGTCTTGACCTCCTACCACCCTCCTAAAAAAAAAGAAAAAGAAGTAAAGAGTTCATCATACTGCCTCAGATGTTTTGAGATTAGCACAAATTACAGTCAAAGAGTAAACAGAAGATGGAGAATTCCAGATCTGGGGCAAAATAGGTCAGCTGCAGTTTGGAAAGCTTTTCATACCTGTTGGAAAGAAATAGCTTGCTGCCATACCCTTATGACTGCCTAGCAAGAAGCTCTTTTCAGAATAGGATATGAAATCAGCATGAGAGATGTGAGCATGTTCTACTATTTTCCAAGTCATGTAATGAAAAACATTATCTCCAAAAAACTCCTGGTAAGCTCTTAAACCATTTTGGTTACATTTTTATTATTTCTGAGAACTCCGAAGTATCACTATGTCAAGGCCTCCTCTGAATTCCTATTTGGATTTCCAAAACTGTTTCTTAAGTCTACATAGTCACCAGGTTGATGTGGGTGCTTAATGCTCTACAACCTGCCTCAGGAGATAAACACAGTCAGACTTTGAGGTTCCGTAAAAGGTGAGGGAGTGTAAACAGAAATTGTGCTAGACTTCCCCAGCTTATGTTCTTATGACCTGAATATGATATAACTTTTCTTTCCTTTTTTTTTTTTTTTTTAACTTATACACCTGCAACAAATGTTCTGTTGTGCCTCTAAAAGCCACCACACAGCCTCTTGTTAAAAACCTCATGGGCTGAGGCAAGGACAGGGAGGGCTTCACTCACCACTTATGGTCATGGGTAAGAAACCTACATGACTAGGGAAAACACACAAAAAAAACCCCCAACAATTAAATTTAGTAACTATTTACAATAAAAACCAAAGCAAGATAATGAGAAAAAAGAACTACACCTTAGAAAGGCCATCCTCCCTCACTCCTCCCTTCTTCCCAGGCCCAAAGGCTTTGTTCCTGGATTCTGTACCTCCTCCATGTCGGTGGCTCAGGGGGACAGGGAATGGGGGTTGCGGTCAGTCCATGTTGTCTCTGCTGCTCCTTTCTCCTCAGGGGAGAGCTCCTCACAGTCTTTCCCTGCTCCAGCGTGGGGTCCCTTCTCAAGGGAGAGTCCTTCACAAACATCTCCAACATGAGTCCTTCCCACACGGGGTCACGGTCCTCTGACAACTGCTCAGCTGCAGTGTGGGTTTCTTCAAAATTCAAGGCCTCCTTCAGGCACAGCTACTTCTTCCAACATGGAGACATCCATGGTCACACCTCCACGAGCTACAAGCAAGCTCTTCTTTCCATGGGCTGAACGAGGGACACATGCGAATCCCCACAATACTTCAACACACTGCAGGGGAATCTCTGTTCTGGGGTGCTTCCTTTCTCTCCTTTCTCTTCACTGATGGTCATGTCTGCATAGTTGTCTCTCTCAGATTCCACTCCTCTCTCCGCCGCAGGTTCTTTCATTGGCTCCTGAGGAACTCACAGCTCTTGGGAGAGCCATAGCAGAGGCTTGGGCTGCGGCAGGTCAGGTTACAGAAGAAGCCGGGCAGGCAGCTCAACATCTGGACCAGACTCTGCCCAGGGCCACACCGACACAACCATGTACTATCTCCTCCTCCTCTTAAATACGTTATTCACAGAGGCGCTGACTGGCTCAGCCCTGGCCAGGGAGGGTACAGCCTGAAGCTGGGGAAGCTTACAGCAGTTTCTCACAGGGGCCATCTTGCTAATACTTCCCCCCCCTCCCTGCCCTGGCTTCAAAGGCTTGGAGCTGGGGAGGGTGGGGAAACTCTTAAAAGTCACTTGCAGGAGCCACCACTGCATGCCCTCTCTTACTACAAGGGCAGACTCGGAGCTAGGGGAACTCTTGGCAGTTACTGACAGGAGCCATTACTGTGTCCCCTCCCCTGCTGCCAAACAAACCCACCACACAAAACCACAACATGTACCTAAAGTCAGGGAGATCCAGAGTCAAATGCCTGACATAGATGCAAACAGAATGACAATGCAATTAGCTTTTACCGGACATTATTTGTGTTGCTCTTTCACAACACAAAGCACATGCAGAGCAATCATTAGGCTACAAGTTTAGCAAAGTGGTTAGGGAAAATACATAAAGGTAAGAAACCAAGCACAAGGAGGAAAGATTGGGGACAAACCTCCCTGGCTGTGAGCAGTGCCAAGAAGTATAAACAAACTAGACTTTTACTTTCTTCAGTGATGAGGTAAGATAACTGTCCAGGAGAGATGAGGTGAGGCTGAAGCCATGAAGAAGGGGAAAGAAGAGACACAAAGAGGGAGGGGAATATTACAGTTGAAGTGAGTGCTCTCTGGAGGTATCCTGGTTCCAGCTGGGACAGAGTTAACTTTCTTCCCAGCAGCTGGTGTGAGGCTGTGTTTGCGTTTGTGCTGAGGAGAAGCTGATCACACACTGATGGGCAGAGCTGCTACCAGGACAGTCAAGGACTTTCCAGCTTCTCTGCTGGGCCCATGTCTGCAGGGGCAGGAGGAGCTGGGAGGGAGCACAGCCCCAGTGACCAGCCCAGGATTTGACCTCAGGTGAGCAGTGTCACTGTGTCACTCACTGGTATATTTGTATATATTACTATTACTATCATCATTACTATTATTTCTGATATTATTGTAGTTTAGTTATTAAATTGTTCTTATCTCAACCCGGGAGTCTCTTTTCCCTTCACCCCTTCAATTCTCTCCCCTAATCCCAGGAGGCGGTGAGTGAGCAAGCGGCTGTGTGGTGTTTGCACTGGCAGAGCGGGTTCAAACCACAACAGGAGGCTATGGCTGTTTATCACTGTGTAAATATAACCAAATGGTGTGATCCTTAAACTATTCCAGAACTGTAATTCTACAAGACAAATAACAGTCCTGAAAGAGAGGAAGAGTGCAAAAATCCTTCAATGCAGGCAAAACATGCACGCTGGAAACAAGAATCTTCTATAATGCACTGCAAATACTCACAAAATAGGAGACCTTAGAGCCTGTCAGCACAAAACCCATCAATAGGTAAGTGGGGTGTGTGAGACTAAGTAAGACAGGGTGGTTCAACTGATTCATTTGTTCTTTCTAAGACTCCTGATACTGTGAGTTGTTTTCCAGGACTGAGCCTCCCAGGAATTTACATCATACTAATGTTGTCTGGTACTAGACAACTTGCTGCGATTTATTTTTGCAGACATATAAATGGACACAGCAGTATCGGAATGTGGTAAAAGGATTATCATCTGGAAAAGTTTACATTAACAGCATGAAAAGCGGACAGGATAGGAAGCAATCAGGTATGATAGTGTTGTGATGAGATTACTTGATCATGCATAACTCCAAAATGAGCGTCTTTAATATAAGGAATTATTCTTTTTTCAGTGAGCAACAGAACATATTGTTCATTTAGTGTCCATAATTTTTCTCCCAAGATTTGTTTTAAAAATTATGTCTTTCTATTCTATAACAATGGTAATTTGCTCATTACCACATGAGGAAATTGGTGACGAAGCACAGCCCTTAAGTACGTGTGGCTATAATTTAAGCAAATACAGTATCAAGGAGGGCTGCTAATATACAAGCCAGCTCGGTAATGTCGAAGTTTAGTTTCTGTGCTATGCAAAGAAGGAATAAGGACAAAAATCTAGAATTTGCCTTATGACTTGCTGTCAGCTTTGAGTATCTACTGACTTAGAAGAGGTACGGCCAGCGGTTTGTCATTTCTGCAGGGAAGGAACAGTGAGTGGCATTTCCATTAGGGATGCAGACATGGTGAACCTTCCAGTATCTGCTGTGACAAACTGTCTGCTGAGAAGAAAAATCAAGTTGCTGTCACGCGTATCTGATCCGTTAATTACACACACACACAGACACTGCTAAAAAAAAGGGGCTTCTCCAACAGAGAACGCTTCTAGCAGGATTAGTCTTGCAAACCTCTGCAGGCATGTTCATTTTAGGGTGTAAAGACAAACCTTAAAGATTAATTCACACAATGGTCTGGTATTCTTAGAGATGGGAAATTAAAAAGAGAGACAGGGAAAGGAAGTCACACATCAGCTTGTTTAGAAGACCAGAAAGATGCTAAACATCCTTTGCAACTGGCCACATACCTGAAGTCACTGGGAGAAACCATAATTTTTCAAATTTGACTTTCAGCTAATTTATTTGTAGCTACGGCAGGACATTTGACCTCTTTTACCTTGGAATCTATTGCCAGCTGAAGGGGACCTGTCGCCTCTGAAAACCAACCTGACTTCTTTCCTACTTCTCTTCAAGATTCTGTGCACAGATTTGACTTACATCAGATACGACTGACTTCTCAAGGCAGACGCACAGAGAACTTGAATTCAAGATGAAAACCTCTTCTGATTATTCTATTAACAGTGAAAAAAACATAAAAACTGTCCTCATGCCTGTTAGTTTTCTATGCAAAATAAATATTCATCGTGTATTTCCCATCAGTGAAGGTGCTAAGTCATTAATGTTGGGATGGAGGGACATAGGAAGAAATATATATTGCAGCAGAACTCTGTGTCTCAGAGGTCCATCTTTCCTGGAAAATGTCTCATCAAACATCATCATTCCCATGAGCTGTGATGGTCCCTCTTCTAACATGTAACATGAAAGACCAGACTCATTCCTGGACCTGATGCTGTCTAGGCTGTTGAAAAAGATATGGACAAGATCCTTCTACCATCCCTCCTGCCTGATAAAAGGCAAGATGCTTGTGCCATTTTCTGAAAAATGCTGAATGCTGCTGTTATAGAGGTTGGGACCGAAGTGGCTGCATTTATACATTGGGAAAAAGGAGATGGGGAGAGCTCTACTGGAGAAGAAAGAGAGGGAATCATTCTTCCTTGAGGCCAGGCTTGGGTGGGATTCCTTAGGTCCTTTCCCAGACATCAGTGATTTTAGATCCTGTTTATGTCAAAAGAAGGCTCAAATCTTTCCTGAGCTCCTTGACCCTTTCCAGCCCATCATAGTAACTCCATGTATCCACATTGTCACTAGGGAGAGTCCAGTCCTCAATTTCTGCAGGAGGACCAGTCTGTAGACCTCACATGGCTCTCCTCAAGTCCAGACTAACAAGAAGTCAAGGGTTCTAATGCATGACAAGTTGTACAACCTACTTGTAGTTTTGATGCTGGCTGAGAGTCAGACACCACCCAGCCGCTCACTCATCCTCCCTGCCCTCACCATGGGGGTGAGCATTAAAGGGTTAAAGGAAAAAGAGGCTCATGGGTTAAGATAAGAACAATTTAATTACTAAACTACAATAATATTGGAAATAATAGTAATGATGATAATAATAGTAGTATATACAAATATACCAATGAGTGACACACAGTGACACTGCTCACCACCCCATGACCAAGGCTCAGCCCATTCCCAGCTAAAGATCCTGCAGCAGGGAGAGTCCCGAAACCTGGTCATGGTACCTCTCTACATTGGAGCCGGTTGATGCCAGGGAAAAGAAACAAAACACACAGATCTATCTCTTTCACGTCCATTTTTCTTGGCTGAGTACAATGACAGTGAGAGCCTTTGGGGACAGGGTTGCAGGAAAAAAGAGGAAATCACAGTTTTTTCAATTTTATAGACTACCAGCAGGAAGAATGGCAGCTCAAAACTGGAACAAATATACCACGTTGACACTCATATGCCTCCTGTGAGTCTGATTCCTTTATTCTGTATAAAACAAAGTGAAACAATGTTCATCCTGGGATCAGTCGGCAGGGCAAGGAGACATTAAATATCTCCTCCTGCTCCCCAGCAACACCAGTCCTACAATGAGAGAGCATCACTACCCCTGCAACGAAAATATTTCCTGTATCTCCCAGTGCTCATCTTTTTTTTTTTTTTTTTTTTTTTTTTTTTTCCGCTGGTGGGAATATTTTTATTCAAAGAAGCAACCTGCTTTAAACAATTTGCTCTGCTCTTACTGTGACAGTTTTATCTACCTGTCTTACTATTTTTCATGCAATTTTTCTGGCTGCCCTGTGTCTAAATTCCAGAGCTTAACATAAGCCTCACAGCTAGGAAGTAGCCTACGTGTAAGAGTACAAAGTTATTGGATCTCTGACATTAGCCAGCTTCACAGTAGCTCTCCACACCTTGCTGTTCCACTTCCATCACCAAAATATTTTCCTGAAGTATAAGCCCTAAAGACATGGAGCCTTGCATTATAACTGAAAAACAGTGGCTTTTCTGGGAGCCACTTGTGAGTGAACGTTTCAGTGTTTCATTTCTCAGTGATTTTTCGTCTGGAAATATTAGGTAAAATGGTATCAGTATATTCAGGCTCCAACAATGTCTCCCACAAATAATTTCCAAAACTTTTAAAATCTTCTTTACAGAAACTATTTTTTTCCCCAAAACTAGTTTTAATTAAAAATCTGTTACATATGAAACATCAATACAAATATTATCTCCGTATGAGACATTGGTACAAATTACATGTGTATAGTGATTACAAGTGATTACTAAAACATGGTGATGAGCTAAGTTCCACCAGCTGGCTGCAATTTTCTGGAAAAGCTCTATTTTACTTTGGTGTCCAGATAAATGTCTTATTTTTTTTTTTCTTTTTTTTCTTTTTCCTCTCGTTTAGCCTCCTGTAGTACCAATATAACACACAGGTACTTTTTGTGGGGATACAACTATGAGGACTAGTTTCCCTCCGTCTATATATTCTGTTTGTAAAACAGGAGAGATGTGGCTATCATCATTAAACTGGAGAAGAGCTATCAATTAGAGCAAGAGATGGCAGTCATGAAATCCCTACAAGCACCTCACAGAAAGTTAGAACAAACGCGTTTCTTTTTATTTGCCATTCTGTTTCCGTGTCCACTAACTACAGAGGCTCCCGAGAATAAAAAGAAAAAAAAAAAAAAAAAACAGGAATGCAGCTGTCTTCTCACTTCAAGTGAGATCATTCAGTTTGGTAGGCAGAGGAAATAAACAGCTGAGAGAGCACTGAAGTGGAGGTTACGTTTCCTTTGGAACTGCTGTTTATAACATGTACGCTGCAGAAGATGCTTATTTACTCCCTTTAAAATAGCTCCTGCACTCAGAGCGATTTTTGTTGTGTTGCTCTTACAGTCCTCAAAGAACAGCAGGGAGCATCCTTTTTTTTTCACACAAACCTGTGAGAAGCCCCTTGAGACTCAGACCTTCTTAAACACAGCCCCGCTCTGCCTCTTGGGAGCAGGAGGACTTATACTATCGCTTCCCTGTTCCTAAAGAAGTCTGCAATTTTGATGAATTTTTAAAATTTTTTTCAATTTTTTTTTTTTTTTAGCTAAATGTAACTATATGTTCTCCTTCTGATAGGAAGAGTAGATAACAGATGGCTTGAAAGTCAGCAGTATAACACACAACAGTTCATGTTCAGCCTTCACTATGTTGCATCCTCCCCTCCTCTTCCCTCAGGGTTTTTTTGAGTCTAAGCACACACAACTATTCAGTCACACACATCTCTGCAGGTACTTTTTGCTCCCACCTGTACCTCTGTGAAGACCACCAGGGCATGTCAGAAACACTGTTGTGTTGTCTTTCACTTAATTTAATTTTGCAGATTAAACAAACAAAAAAAAAAAATCACGGTCAAAAAGTAAACTTTCCCAAGTAGTAGTTGTGGCAACTTCTGGGTAGATCTGTGAAAAGAGATGGACTAGATCGTCTTGGGAAGTCTTGTGTTATCTTGCTGTCTCCACGTAACACTTTGTTCTGCGTCTAGGTTTAATTTCCCTGGAGACAATACCATCAGGGCACCAGGGCACTTCCTAATTCAAATATCAAGTTTCAGGTATAAGGAGATGTTTTATTAGCAACCTTGCTAGCAAGACTTTACAGGACTTTGAACGAATGACGTGACTTCCCACTAATACTTCCTCTTGTAATATTAGAATCTTTTGGTCTACACACAGAAGTGGCAAAGGATACATTGTACTTGCACGTGTATGAGAGAGCAAGCTCAGCACCCAAACAAAGGTTTCCCACTGCCTGTCTGGCATTCATGAGTCAGGTTAAGTTGTTAGATGTCAGAGAAGAAGGTTGCTGAGAAGGTTCCCTCATGTATTGGTTAAAATGAATGCTCTGCTCAGAAATGTAGCCTGAACGGGAGGCAAACAGGCTGCAAAATTTAGTCCTGATTTCGCTGTCCTTTACCTGCTGAATTCTCATTTAGGGAGAACTAATTTAGGAGGGACTAATTGGCGCAGCAGCTCTCCAAGTGGGGATCTGAGATGGTCCTGGAGATACCCCAGTTTAAGTAGCCCCTTCTGTGCCCAGACCAATTCACAGACACTATTTGTATGCAATTTCACGTAAATAAAACACTCGTAAATTGTCAATAGAACCTGTTCCTACAGGTACAGAAATTGTGACCTCATACAGTCTTTTGCACATAGTTTGTCGACACAGTGTACATAATTTAAGCAAACCAACAGCAATGTATCTGGTATGGGCATGCAGGACCATGGGCATGACCTCAACAGGGTCATCATTCCTGTGACTGTTAGAGTCACTCTTAAAAGCATGAGGAGTTCTTTCCTTTTTCTGCTAGAAAGCGGCATGCCACCAAACTTCTTTATCCAACCTCAGACTACTTCATCCAATATGGCTTTTTCTGACAAATCGCAGGTACTATTTTCTGGATAATGTTTCAGAAAGTAAAAGAGAAGTGTGAAGACCTACTGGCCAACTAAGCTTTTGAGACAAATCTTTCAGACCAAAGTTATTTACAAAGTGTTATGCATGAGTCTCCTGAAGCATCCTGTAAGGCTTGAGAGGTTCTGGTTAATCTGATGGGAGAGGCAAGTGCACACAAAGATAAGAATAATGTATATATATCTATTATTAAAAGAGAGAAGGGGGATACTTTTTCCTGAAAAAGAAGCCCCTGAATTTTCTCAGTGGAATGTTATTCCAGCTGAGAGCAAGTTGCAGAAGATTAATTCACTGAAAAACTCATGTTTTATTTCTCCTTGTCCTGGAACATTTCAAAAGTGTTTGGGAAATGCCATGAAGGAATTTGTCTGCATGGAGCTCTCCAAAAAGCAAAACAAGAGATGCTTCACACTCCCATGTGAAGAAAGCTTATTATATCTGCTCGGGGGAGGCGGGGAGGAATATGTAACACATACACTCCTGCAGGAGATTAAATTTATTTTAACTAATGGAGACCTCAAAAATCAAGCACAAAAGACATTAATCAACTAACCAACTTTCCACGGTGTTGGTTTTACCCACTCCTTAATGACTCAATTTTTTGTGTGCAGCATTTAACAACCCGGACAATACCAGGACTCAGAAAATACCAGGATTTAGAAAACCACAGCCAACAGACAGTGCTGGATCCTGTCATTAAATCAAAGCACTGATTCACTAAAGGATGCTTTTTTTTTTTTGACAGGGAGATATAAGTAAAATAAATAAACTGTCAGAACTGACTTTCTGACTTTCATGGTTTGTGTTGATTTATGAAAGCACAATGGCATTAATGGAAATGTGGCTGAGACACAACACCCTGCTTTTATGTCAGTCATAGGCAGTCTGTGATACAACATGCCTGTGAAAATATAGAATCATAGAATCATAGAATGGTTAGGGTTAGAAAGGACCCCCAAAGACCATTGAGTTCCAACGCCCCTGCCATATCACATAATTTAAGAAGAATGAGGTATAATTTGATTATCAGAACTTGTGAATTCCAATCACCAAAGTTTCTGTCTCCCGCACGTTGAGTTAAATGGTACTGAATACTGATGTGTCCCTTACTAGACACCAGAGAATCCACACAATCACCTTGACTGAGAGGAGGCCTCTTTGCCCTCCTGGGTTTTGAGTATTTCTGCTTCTCCCATTTTATTTTTTTTTTTAATAATTCTTTTTGGTCTGAATGTTTAATCTTTTGATGTTTTTCTCTTTGCAGGAGTGTTAATCAGGCACCTTCTACCACTCAGCCACTTCTTTTCAAGATTGCTTTGAGGACTGGGCAGCTCTGACAGCATCCCTCCTCTGTCAGACCTCCAGCTGATGAATGGATACAGCAGTTATTAAGGGGGACTGACAGACAGAATGATCATACAAGTCTCATTTCCTGAAGAAATCAGGCTAAAAATTGTTCAGTAGTTGTCACTAATTGGCCAAGATGCAGCTCCAGCGTTCAAAGAGGAATATTTAATCTGATATTTAATTTAATCTTTTTTTTTCCTTTAATCACTAAAGCAATCTTTTGTCCCTACCTCACACCTTCCCAGTGATTCTCCTGAAGACCTGCCTCCCCAGAACAACCATCTAGGGCATGGTGGAAGATGTCCATGTGGCAGGGGAATCAGAACTAGATGATCTTTAAGGTCCCTTCCGACCCAAACCATTCTATGATTCTATGATTTCTAAGCCATTATTATAATGTCTTTAGTCTTTTTTACATTCTCCCTTTTCTTATAGAGGATTCCTTCACTAACCTATTACACAAACCAACAATCTCTTTTCCTGGCACTGATGTGTATTTACTACGAGGTGTAACAACAGCCTGCAGACACAGAGCAGGAGGGATTTTATGCAACACTGGAATAAACTCTCCCTCTGTGTTACAGGTATGGAAAATGTATAAGTTCAGAAAGGACCTTCCTTAAAATTTGGAAGGGAACAGAATTAAATCTCCTGGCTAGTAACTTATGTAAGAAATTTGGGGATGGCCATACATCTACTGATGGGGAGGAGCAGGAAGGAGGGATGGTTATTCTGCTAATACAGGTGGACTGGAAGACATGCAGTGGGAAGCACTGCTGTACGTGTATAGTTCAACTCTGTAAAATGGGTTTCAGCCTGGCTCTGTGGGACAAACCATGATGTTTACATTAGGCTAGAGTTTAACAGCTACTGACACGTACGGATGTCATGCTACAAAGAGAATTACATCACTGTGTGGTTTGATTGCCTTACAAATGACCTCAATAGGACCCTAAAAGTGTTTCTCTGATATTCTGTTAAATAGATTTAAAGAACTCCAAAGACTAAGGGGTCATTTCCTTGGGGAAAAGTGAGGGAAAGCAGAGGGGTTAAAGGTATTTATTGGTAAAAGAGAGGGGAGAGAGACGAGAGCAGTCTCTTCCAAAGGGACTGCTCCAAGGTTGCAGCATTATACCACAGTCAAACCAAAGTGGCCTGGTCTGCAAAGACCACGTGGGAGTGATTTTTAATTTTTTTTTTTTTTGGTCTTGCACAGGAGAGCACATGACACAGATTTAATGTGGTAAAAGAGCAAGGTATTAGAGAGAAATTGCTTTTTGTGAGTGTCTGTTTCAGCTGTTCAGCTGGTTATAAGGCTAACGTTTCCAGGAGAGGATTCCCAGCTATCCCAAAACTATACTTAATCTTATACTTCAGGCTAGCTCAAAGCAACAAAAAGTTCTGACTGCAGAAAAGAAATACACATTTTAAGTGTAATTTTATCATTTCTACATTTCTTTATTTCTAAAACGATAAAGTCCAACAAGTAACCTATTATTTTCTTTGAGAGACTTGGCTTGTGACTTTTTCATATAACTCAAAATTTTCTACATCTGCCTTTAATTAAGAAGCATTTTTCTACTAAGAACAACGATTACAGTGTCTGAAAGTGCTGTTAAATAGATATGATTCATATCTCCCTCTTAAGAAGCTCGTCTGATGTCCTGAAATTTGAGATTTGTAAATCCTTTAGCTAAACATTTATATCTGCTGCTTAGGCCTTGATTGTGCAGGTGCTTAAATTTGCAAAGTTTTGCTGAGGTTGATCTGTAAATGCATAACAGATGTGTAAGTGTTTTGCAAGTCTAGGAACTTTTCTGTCAAAATTTTTTCCAGTTTCAGGTAGTGTATTGAATTCTGTCTCCTGTGCAATACATTTTATGTAAAAAATGCCCTGTGTGAAAAATCAACTTCCTGCACTGACTGCCAACAGCTTCCCTCAAATTATAAAATAAGCAAAGAAAGATAACCAATTGAAAACAACAAACGAAAAGAAAGCTGGTTGCCTAAATTTTCATTTTAAAAAAGCATTAAGGTTTTTTCAGTTGGTTGGGTTTGGTGGGCTTTTTTGTCAGCTATTAAAAAGAACTTTTTTCTATATTACACACTGTGGTAGACTGTACCAGGAATATAATCTGGGCTGTATTTATTTCTGCATGCAATCCTCTGAGATGAATTTATCTAGAGATTAAGATGACCTCTTCCCTGACAATTCAGTGCTGCTTGACAAATATTTGATGGGAGAATGATACACGACAGTGCCGTGTCCTCCCCCCACCTAAGATAACACGACAGTTGTACACAACCTTGGAAAGGACTCTGTTGTGCTTTAAATACATATCTGCACTGTTCTAATTAAAAATAAAGTAAGTTATTAGTATGGTTTAGCACAGACAGAAAGGATTAAAAAAAAAATAAAGGCACAAGTCACTTACCCTATTAAAATATCCAGAGCAAAGGGGAAAGCCACGACTGGTATGCCCAGGAGTTCTCTATTTACCTCTGAGGGCTGACTGGGCTTTGTGCATCATTTTTCCTCCTGTTTTAGCACACGATAAAGAAACACAGTGTGGAACTCCAAGTCAGTTTAGATTTATCATGTATTTCTTCTCTCATTTGGGAGCAGATTAGTTGGATGGGAGAGACTTGGGAGAAACTGTGTTCCCTCACACCTCCATATCTACCAATGCCATGTCAATTGACTGCCACAAGACCTGAAGCTTAGCAGAGGTTCACTGATAAGGAATTTTCTTTTTCCTTAGTTATTTCTTATGTTGTGGTGATTAAATCATCTTATCCTGGAGATGGTGGAAAATTCGACGTCGAATCTTTTACTGTTTCTCAATGGGATGCTTGCATTTAAAGTAGGTTAAAAAAACCCAAAACTCTGAGGAGTGCATTAAAACCTGAGGAAAATAGTAATATTTGGCGTTGCTAAAAAGACTTACCAGCAACATTTCACAGATGGCTTAACATGAACAAGTGCATTTTTTCTGAAACAAAAGCAATTAAATATTGTCAGTGTGATGTTCACAGAAGGGTTAGAAGGGACCTGAATGATCATCGAGTTCCAACCCCCTGCCACAGGCAGGGACACCTCCCACTAGCCCAAGTTGCTCAAAGCCTCATCCAGCCTGGCCTTGAACCCCTCCAGGGATGGGGCACATCTAACACAAGCAAAGCATAACTCTTACACCAATATTTGTCTCTTTTTTCCTGAGTTACTATCTCTTCCCATTCATCTCTGCTTTGCAGATAGGTGAAATCACTCTGAATTTTCTCTCATGTCTGTGTGGCAATGCTGGGTGCCCAAAGATGTATATGGATTAATGGATTCAGTTACAGAATCTGACCCATTTCAGGTCATTTCTAGAAATATTTGGAATTTTATTAACTTATATTATTGCTTTGAAATTTGAACACATTTTTACCTAAAAACCAGTATGGAAAAAGGCCAACTTTTAGAGCTGTTAAAACAAAATTCTTTGTTTGAGCTGTACAGATATATTTTTTTATTCCAGTTTACAGTTTGAGGTTTTGAATTTTCATTTCTCACTGGGATGAAAATAAGGAAGAAAATAGCATTCATGCATTTTCTTACCACCTCTGTGCATCACACACTACTGAATTCACCTAAAGTACTCATGCTTCACACACAATAAAGGTGTTTTTTTATGGAAGACTTTCTCTTGAATAGCCTTTTTTCCCCCTCTAGCACACATTCTTTTACTTCCTTCTCCCTCAAATCTGATAAATAAGACATTGTCCTCCATGACCTTCAACATGGAGTGTGCTCTTAAGAGAACTCAGATAAGGGATTAGTTAAAGAAGAAGGAGAATAATTACTTCATTTGTGGTATTTTCTAGTTTTGTGGTCTTGCTGTAAGTTTAGGTCTGCCTTCTTTCTGCATTTGATTACATTCTATGATTCTATAAAGAAAGAGATACCACTGGGTATTGCTTTATAATCTACACAACATAATATTTAATATGGAAAGTTACAAAGGAATAAATCACCACTCTATAATTTTAGTACTGAAGAGGAATGACACAGAAGCATTTTAGGGATGGCTACGTCTGAGGCAGGTTCAGACATGAATTTTGTATCTGTAGCCATCATTAAAAAGGGAGCAGATCTTGCAAAGATTATTTTATACAGTATCAAACTCTGAAAGTCATCCTGTTGATTTAAATAAAACTAAACATTTAGTTAAGGTAAAAGGCATGATGTCAAGTATGCAATCATGAAAATTAGGCACTCTCCCACAGGAGAAGGAAGCTGAAAGGTAGAAATCTTGACTATAAAAGTAGCTGATGACATTTTAGGCTCAGTGACTTCCCTGCAGTTACTCGACCATGACCATTTCAATGTGACCATGCTCTAATATGATTATAGTCATTTATGTTGATCTGGTGCATTTGCAAGGAGTCAAAGCATCTTCAGTGCTGTCCACTTTTGGCCTCTGCCACATGCTGACCCACATCAAAGCCTTGAACATGGGTGCCGAAAGCTCCAGACGTGACAAAGTGTATGTGGAAAATATGCAAATCATCCTCAGGAAGAAATTTCCATTTCTGTACCAGTAGTTTTCACTTTAATCCTTCTGCCTTGAAGATTTCATTTCCTTCAAGAAGGGGGGAGGAAGGGGATGGATAATCGCTCTCTAGTTCCGTTTCTGTTGTTGCAGGGCCCTGATACTGAGATCCCATTTCTCAAGCTTTATTGACTTTGATAAAAGCCTTTGACTTGCTGAACTTGCTCTGACTTTAGGTACAACTATAGAATTATGGATTTCCTGACAAAATAATTAATCTTTCTCTTTCTTGCTCTCTCTTTACGTATGTGTGGGAATCCAATAAGCTCACTTATAAAATATTTTTATGCAACTTTTTTTTAAAAACAGTAGCTTTTTTTTTTCTCATAAACTTCCAGGAGAAATGGCCAAGATGATCTCTGCCTTGCTGTGCCAGATACAAGAAGCCATCGCAAGTTGTGCCATTACCATCCCTGCAAGAGATCTCCACAATGAGGCTAAGAAACAGGACAGCTGGAACAAAATCAGTCTTTTGATAAAACTGATAAATGTAGAGAGATGTATTCAGATTCCACTCTAAACTTTTTCAAATCCCTTCTCTTATTTTATTTAGGAAAATATATAAAAAGTAATTCAGTTTAGCATCAAATGGTGAGACATAACGAGACTGTTGCTCCACCACTGAATTTATAGCAATACACTGTGACCTTAATGTATTTATTATTTTTGTTATCATATTTTGAAAACCTTTATAATCTGATATAAACATCTTTAGCCAGAAAAATGTGCTTTAGCTGGAGAAATGTATAGTCATTTTAAAAATTTGAAGACCGGACTTCTTGAGTCACATGGGAAAGCTGTGGTAAACCCAAGAAATTTATATCTTGGTTAAATTCTATGACTCAGATATTTAAGGGAGCTACCACAGCTTAAAAAGCTTCTGTTGGTCAGCTGAGCTGTGGTTATGGTCTGTGTGTACACTTTTAGCCCACATCCAACAGAAGGCAACGCAAGTTATCTCAGTGCTCTTCATTGCAACCTAAGTCAAGATGGAGGAATCTACACCAGCAGTAGACTAAGAGCATACACAAGGTACTGAACAGTAACTCTGTAAGCCATGGCAAATTGGTTGGATGCTTGACCCCTCAGCCTGGTGACCAGAACATGAGACTTCTTGTCTTTTCTTTTTTATCTCCTAACTCTGGTGTTGTCATCAGCTCTGAAAGTAGGGAAAAAATATCCTGATGGGTGCTGACCCACATGCAAAATAAAATCTAAATTAATAGTACAACAGTGAAATCATAAGAGTTGTCAGTAATCTTTCTGGGTCGGTGTTCTGGACTGGCGCTATTTAACATCTTTGTCGGCGACACGGACAGTGGGATTGAGTGCACCCTCAGCAAGTTTGCTGACGACACCAAGCTGGGGGGTGTGGTGGACATGGGGGAGGGAAGGGATGCCATCCAGAGGGACCTTGACAGGCTTGAGAGGTGGGCCAATGCAAACCTCATGAAATTTAACAAGGTCAAGTGCAAGGTCCTGCACGTGGGTGGAGGCAACCCCAAGCACAAATACAGTCTGGGCAGAGAAGGAGAAGGAGCAGCCCTGAGAAGGACTTGGGGGTATCGGCAGATGAAAAACTGAACATTGGCCAGGAGTGTGTAATTGTGGCCCAGAAGGCCAATCGTGTCCTGGGCTGCATCAAGAGAAGCATGGCGAGCAGGTCAAGGGAGGTGATTCTGCCCCTCTGCTCTGCTCTCGTGAGACCCCACCTGGAGTACTGCATCCCGGTCCAGGCCCCCCAACACAAGAACGGTGTCGAGCTGTTGGAGAAGGGACAGAGGAGGCCACGAAGATGATCAAAGAGCTGGAACACCTCCCCTATGTCGACATGCTGAGGGAGTTGGGGTTGTTCAGCCTGGAGAAGAGAAGGCTCCAGGGCACCCTCATAGGGGCCTTCCAGTCCTGAAAGGGGGCTACAGGAGAGATGGGAGGGTCTTTTTAAAAGGGCATGCAGTGACAGGATGAGAGGTAATGGATTTAAATTGGAAGAGGGCAGATTTAGACTAGATATTAGGAAGAAATTTTTCCTGTGAGGGTGGTGAGGCAGTGGCCCAGGCTGCCCAGAGAAGCTGTGGGTGACCCATCCCTGGAGGGGTTCAAGGGCAGGCTTTGAGCAACCTGGGCTGGTGGGAGGTGTCCCTGCCCATGGCAGGGGGGTTGGAACTAGATGACCTCTAAGGTCCTTTCCAACCCAAACCATTCTATGATTCTATTAGTCTATGTCTTCCAGACATGGACATGCTGACCTTCAAAATGTGCAAGAACTGCCCACGCCTCTCCTTACAGACACACGAAAAGGCGTTAGATATATGATGGTATTATTGGTAAGTTCTTTCTTTTTTTGTGTTGAAGTTGTGAACAATATAATAAAAATTAGATTCAGGAATTCTAGAGAAGGCAATATCAATGAAAATTAATGACTAAGATGCAGTGGGTCTACTTTTGAGTCCAGGGTTTCCCTTTTCACAAGGATACAAGTTTCAGTGCTTCAGGTGCCAAAGTTATTGATCACTATTAATCTCTTAATTCCATCTGTTTCTCACAGGTGCACAAGTAGTAAAGCATGGACCCAGCATCCACTAGTATTAGTGAAGGAGATAAGTGGTACCATGCTAAAAAAATCAGAATATTGCAGGCTTTTGCTGAGGAACTGATTTCACAGTCTTTCTGTTTCTTTAACATGCAGTCATCACTTTTGGTGCCAGCTCAGATTGCCACATCCAGCCACATCCAGCCACATCCAGCCACATCGGATTGTCTTGCCTCTCCACCCTTAGATGCACCTTTAGGGAGAAGAAACCACAGCAAATTTTCTGACCTGTACTGCCTGATCCTTTCCTCACTGCTTTTTGTCTGCCAGAGTGTCTACTGTTTATTTATTCATTTATTTCTCTCCTGAGCCTCTCTGGAGATTTGTGGTTGATGATGACTTGCTTGGTGCAAAAAGCCTCTGCAATGAGATTCTGGAGCAAATTTCATGTCACCAAGAGTATGAAAGGGTGGAATTAAGTTAACACCAAAAGGAGCCAAAGGCTGCTGTGGAAAGTAAAGTTCCAGCTTTCTGCTCTATGTCTGTAAAGTTATAAGAACAAGACAGGAAGAGTTAAACCAATGAACATAAAATGCACTTTTGAAGAAGACTTAAAAAATAAAACAAGGCCTTAGCAGTAGTTTTTACAAACTGAACATAACAGATAACTCTAGTGAAGGTTTATTTGGGAATTTTAGCCTTTTTACTAACATTATGAATGACTGGATTGCATGCCACCTCTGAACCGGATAAAACACATAGTGTTCTTTTTTGTACTGGACACAATAACTTTTGCAGCACACATCTAAAATATTATCTTCCACAATGATGGAAAAACTTTATTTTATGTTCATTTCAAATTCTGGGTATCAGCAGACAGTTATTAGTCCTCATATTTGCAAATCCCAGAAAGTATCTAGGAGAGGAACAACTTTTAAATAAGCCAGCTGTCACTCCTTGTCCTGGCATAATAAATACATACAAAAAACATCCCATAAACTCTTCTTGTGATATAATCTTCATACTGCCCTGGGCTTTTTAATCCCAGTGTAGAGCTAGTAACTTCCCAAGCTGTAAAGAGTTAGGTTCTCCCAGTTCTGTATTCATATCCTATCTCTCAGGCTCTTTCTGATGGCCCATGATTGATGGCTCTGATGCAACAACAAGAGGTGACTGGTCAGCTCTTCAACCAGTTATAAAAACCAGTTACTAAGGAATTAATTGTCATAATATACCTTCCTTGTTTTCCATGGATATTTCAAGTGCTTGTGATGTCTTTGGGTGGGTGCAATAGTGGGGTCAGGCAGGTATCCCTGTGTTTTGGCCTGTTACTCTCCAGGGTCTCTGTTTCAACCCAAGAAGGTGGGAAATGAGTTCTCTTTCTTCAGCATCTCCAGTGCTCGGGAAGCCATCTTCATGTCAAAAAGCCGGTGAAGCTTGATCTACCACTGATTCATGGTCAGACACTCTTCCTACAGACTTCACGGCAATATAATCATTTCTAGGGCAGAGCTGGGGCTGTTTTTTCATTCCTCAATGTCAAGGACTTGTCCAGTGTACCTTTCAGTAGGGTTAAGTGTGGATTTGTCCTGTGACAGCAAGATGCATCCTAGATGGGGTGGTATTGTGGTCTTTTCAGGTAATTTGAAGTTACCAGAAAACTGCTCTTTCCATGTCCTGTGCATTTCATTAGCTTGTACACCCCATGCTTTTGTCTTGGTGGGAATTAACTTGTTGGAACCTCGGATGTAATAATCTTACTGCCCATTACCATTTTAGAAAGCTAAGTTTTTACCTGTTCAAGCTGTTTACCTTGCATCACAATGTGCGATTTGTCCTGGGGAAACAACTTGATCCTAACAAAATTTCCAGCTATAGGCATGGAAAAGTCTCTACAATCCAACACTGAGTGTTGGACCAGGCTTCTGTTGAAGACTTCTGCGAGTTTCTTTACGAGCAGCTTAGCAATTTGATCTGTCAAGCTGATGGCTTAAGTACGGAGATGATGTGATGTGACCGAATTCCCACTCCCATACAAATAACATAGCTCTCTGCCAGTAAACTGGGATTACAGTCTGAAATTAAATCGTTCGGGATGCTTTGGTTTCTGAAGTGCTACATTGCTTGCCTTACAGTATCCCAGTAGTAATGACTAGCAGTTCATCTATTTCCCAGATGTGTGAGTATTAGACTACTTTGAATAACTTGGAAGGAAATGGTCCTTTCCCTGCCCTGCTTCTGTTCACTTCTGGGGAGGCTTTGCAGTTTAGGTACCTCTTTTCTTTGCTTGCTCTCTTTTTGCCCATGTGTCACCCATGCTAACCAGGTTTCTGATGTCGTTGGCCATATTTAGCCAGGATACTGGTTTTGTAGACTCCTGTTTTGTATTCCTGAGATAGCCTCTGCTTTCAGTGATCAGCGTTCTAATTCAACTGACTACATCTGCAGTGGTACTATGTATACTTTATTCACACATCACGATGCTTCCAGCACTTCAGAGAGTTGACTTGGCCTTCTTCTGTGTGACTGTCAGCTCTAACAGAATAGAACATCAACAGCTGGATACGCTTCTTGGTAGATAATCATCAAATCGTTCACACACAAGTCAGCTTGGCTGAGGATTTCCACATCTTTTCATGTTTTCTTTAGTTTCCTCCAGTTGAGAATCTCACATGCTGCTTTATTTTCATATTTTCAATGTGCAGAGTTTTCTGGATGAGAAATCAACTTTCTACATATCGTTTTGTTACATGTGATACTGCAGGCTCAGTAGCACGCATTGAACTCATGCTGAAAATGGGATTTAGCCATTTTCCTTTTGAATGGTTCCCCTTCCCTGAAAAGAGCACTGCATCTTTGTGTCGGGCATGGTAACATCCATACAAATCTTACCAGGTGTCCCTTGGAGGCAGTGAAGTATTCTACACTCAGGTGACTCTGAGTAGCCTCTTTCTCCATACTGTCTTCTCAGCACAAAGAGCTGGTCAACAGGTTTTATGAGACACAAGGTGGCTTAATCAAGTAACCATTTTATGGAACACCTCTGTCCAGTTGACATACAAAGGATTCAAAGACATTTAAAAAACTTAGAAGACAGTTACTTTATAAACCTTAAAGGTAATAATAATTTTAATATATTTCTGAGCAGATATTTGCCATAACAATCCTATATTTGCGAAAGTATGGGAATCCACTAGAACAGATGAAGTTTTTGATCTATCACATCTCAACTACTTGCAACCTTGTCTTAATTTTGTTTGTATTCAATTTCAAATGTATTCAGTGACTCTTTCCTGCAAACAGATGGGGTTGTGATTGTGACCTGCCACAGCTTCTGTTGCGTTGCCTCTGTGGGCTATGCATGGATGTAGGTGGATTTACATACATATATAAGTGCTAAGCTAGAGACAGTGATGGGTGATTCAGAACAACCCCCAGCCAATGCTTCTAGTGCCTGTTTTCCCATGCAGCCATGGAAAGAAGCAGGAATCAACCTGTTGTAGGAGTTTATTATTATCACATCACTCATGCAAGCGTGTATTTGCTTCTTGGGCCCTCTGGCACTGCTTGTCAGTGAGATAATATCCCATCGTTTCCTCCAGATAAAAAGAAGGTAAAGCGACTAAGAGCTAAAACATACTCCCAAGGAGAGCTTTAGAAAAGGAAAATGGAAATGGATCTTGTACCTGCAAAGCCAAGACTAGTCCCAAACAAGTCCGGGCATGGAAGACAAAACCAAGTCTGTGCTTGCTGAAATCTGCAAATAAACAGGTCTAACTCATGGTGCACAAGAATGAGCTGTAAAAAGAAGACATTTGCTCTGAGAAACTGAGGAGGTGTGCAAGCACAGAGAGGAAACAGAGCTGCCAAATTCAATACTGCAGTCTGAAAGAGTTGAGAAGTCAGGGAACGATGAGGCCAGTGCTGTTTCTGAGTAAGGACAGGGTTATAGATTTGCTGCAGTATCTTGGAAAAGTGAAAGTTTTGAAGAGCTTGCGCTTAGGAATAAGATAAAATTGTCAGTAGCTGAAAACCTAAGAGTGGCACAGAAAGAAGAGGAGGAGTAACTAGCTCAGAGGATTCAAGAACAGCTCAGAGATCACCTTAGTTTAAGTGGCCATATGAATCATAGAATGGCCTGGGTTGAAAATGACCTTAAAGATCATCTAGTTTCAAACACTTGCTGCGGGCAGGGCTGCCAACCACTAGAGCAGGCTGCCCAGGGCCCCATCCAGCCTGGCCTTGGTGTATGAATCAGTAACTTAAAGTCAATGGCGACGGAGCCAATGCAGTCAATAGAGGCTGGTGCGACATTCAGCTCTTCATATGGCTGCCTGAGCAGTCTCTATTCAGCCTGTTGCACTGATGAGAAGCTTAACTCAGTTACAAAAACACTTGGCTTTCATGCCATCTGGGGTGCTCTGTATTATTTGAGACATAACCTGGGGCTGGCAGATGCAACCCAGGACCTGTGGGAGATACATGGTCCTCTAGAACAAAAATTAGAGACAATGTTACGTTCTAGAAAATCTTGGGCAACATCTGATAACTATGTTTAGTTAACTGATTTGGGCTTTGGATTGTACAGAGGTCACAGTATCATAGAATCACAGAATGGTTTGGGTTGGAAGGGACCTTAAATCCCATCGAGTTCCAACCCCCTGCCATGGGCAGGGACACCTCCCACTAGCCCAGGTTGCTCAAAGCCTCATCCAGCCTGGCCTTGAACCCCTCCAGGGATGGTGGGATATCACAGATGCATACCTCATGTCCACACCTAAATGTAGGTGTCTCAAACTGTGATCTGAAACCCACCTTAAATAATCAATTATGCTGAGATTTATTGGAACTCTGGACTTCTCATGCAAGCAGGACTTGTACGTGTAGGAGCATACAGAGATTTAAGCCTCGCAACAGGATGCCTTTCTTATCAACTGGTGTGTGAGTCATAGAGCACAGTACAAGAGACAAAGCGGAACAAAGAGAATGTGTGAGGTGTGTATATCTGTAGCTTTGGAAAACAGAATTTGCACTGATACTGTCTAATTTATTTATTTAGAAAAAAACCTGTGAGATATGGCTGCTCAAGGAAAGAGCAGTAGCCAGGCAAGAACCGAACATTTAAGACAGGCCAAAAATCAGGAAAAGGGAAAATGCTCACATTGGTTTGGGGAACCACTCCCCAC
>NW_010145790.1:0-8826 GCF_000699245.1 Pterocles gutturalis | reverse complement strand
AAAAAAAAACCCACAGAAAAAAAGACAGGAAATCATCATCTGCTCTTTTACCTATCAAAACATTCTTTAAAGGGAATAAAAGTCATATTTTTTATGAGAAATTTTCAGATTTGCTGTAAAACTTTGTTTGTCCATGAAAAAACTAAAATAAGGAAAACTGAAAATTAGAATACTCTTTCAGGACAGTTCTGGTATTTCTTTCTCCCTATATAGGTAATTTATGGAGGATTATTTCCACAAAATGAAAAATTACAATTGTGGGGGTTTTTTTCTACACTGTTTTGGGTGACTCCTCTCCCCTCTAAAAGAATTAAAACAAAGGAGCTTGGCCTTGCAAAAAAACCCTTTTCTTTTTCTCAGACAGCTTTACTGGTCAGTAATGTTGTCATTCTATTTCGCTACTGCTTTCATATGGTAAGAAGTGAAGCATGATTTATAATTACTATGTGCTACTGTTGGGGAAAGAGAGGTTAGATTCCCCACTTCATAATGTCCCCTAACCTGTGGCATGTCCTGTCCCTTTGGCTTCTCTACGGCAGTTTTGAACAGGTTATTTTTAGTCTTATTATTATTTCTTGCTGCCTTTGCTTCCAAGTTTCACTCTGACTTTAATTAAAGTGTCCTTAGGCTGGTGCATGTAAAAAGCTAACACGTTCACCCAGTCAAGATCTCTCCTAATTACAATGCAAAGTAGGAGTTCAAGTGAGGAGAACATCAAACAGTTTTTCCATGACATATGAGAGCCTGACACCGCATTTTGACAGGCCTGTTACAGAATACATGACGCCACTAAAATACATTTTAAAAGTAATATCCCAGCTTACACATCAGCCGCAAAACAAGTCAACGGTGTAGAGAGCAAGCTGTATAACAAGCTGTACAGAGCAAAAGAGAGTGTTTGGTGTGTTATTGATGTGTTATATAAACAGCGGTTAAGATCCAAAATATGATGACTTTTGGTTTTGCTTCTAATGTGTGATGGTATTTACAGATGAACCAAATCTATGGGCCAGTTCTTCAAATCTAGGTACCTACAACATAGGCACTTTGTAAAAAATTGAGCAGTGGACCTTCACCATTGACAAACAAAACCTGCCAGGACATGAACAGCCCTTCCAGACAGGAGCAGAGTGCAACCACCTTTTCCTTACATGTGATGCAGAAGAGAAGGCGTAATATTTATGTAATCTTTAGATTAGATATTAGGAGGAAGTTTTTCCTGTGAGGATGGTGAGGCAGTGGCCCAGGTTGCCCAGAGAAGCTGTGGATGCCCCATCCCTGGAGGGGTTCAAGTCCAGGCTGGATGAGGCTTTGAGCAACCTGGGCTAGTGGGAGGTGTCCCTGCCCAGGGCAGGGGGTTGGAACTCAATGGTTTTTAAAGTCCTTTCCAACCCAAACCATTCTGTGATTCTATGATGCTATGAATACAACCTCATTACATCAGGAGTTTATACACCAAAATTCCTTCTTTTCACCCCAATTGCCTTTATGATTGCTACAAACTGTAGGTTCCACTCCACAGGTGCCTAGAAAGCCAGGCTGTGAACCCAGCACCTGCCATACTTTTGGGCTGCAGTTCATCCACCCTAGGCTGAAACTAACAGTAGAATCATAGAATCATAGAATCATAGAATGGCTAGTGTTGGAAGGGACCTTAAACATCATCAAGTTCCAAACCCCCTGCCATGCCAATCCCACAAGCTCTCTGTTGGCTCCTCATCTGACCCCAGGTGGAGCTCCATGCACTCCAGCTGGTCTTTGACACAGAGGGCAACACCCCCTCCTCATCTCCCCTGACTGCCATCATGCCAAAAAGTTTTAATTTTTTTCCACTGCTTGCAAGAGGAGCTGAAGGTGATTAGCTTAGATGTCAATGCTGCAAGCATCTTCACTTAGTCACATGAACCCCACCAGCACACCAATCTCTCTGTATTTGCTATGTTCTTTCTTAAAATTTTGTCTCTCCGAGTAAACATATAGTATGTAAACTGGTTGAAGATGACAAGCTGGGACTGGGAGAAAGGAAGAAGACAGGGTCAACATGAGTAATGTATATTATCAGAACAAAAACAAACAGGCATTTTTTTACTGAGAGCTTTTCTCCTTCCAGAGAATGTTTGTTGCTCTTGCTAAAATCAAAATTTTCTTGGAAAATATATTGTCTGGTTGAGGTCTTGAGATATTGCAAATAACATTGAGAAACAACATAAGTCGTGTGAAGAAAGCGTCAGTGAAAATCATGAGGGACTAATTTCCTGACCTTCAGCTCTTGTCATAACTCACCATCGTCAGCAGTGCTGTGAGCACCCTGCAGTTAGAGCCGACATGACGGTAGCAGGAATCGGTGAGTCGAGTCCTGTGGGTGTGCAGATGACTGTACAGGACTCTTGCATGACAAGCACCTTTTATTTCACCATTCCCAGCGCCCCTCAGCACTTGGCAGTGACCCCTTCAGTTGAAAGATCAATATACCTAATGAAAAGAGCTGGAGAAAGGAGGAATGCAAGAGAGAGAAAGAGCAGATATGCATAGAAGAACAGAGAACAAACCATCTACAATGTGAAAAGGGAACTCTTTTTTTTTTTTTTCTTTTTTTTTAAATAGTTGCACAGAGTCAATTGTGCACCTTTTTGGTCAAGGGTGAAATTTCTGGGAGATTCCCACAGCATCTCAGCTAAAAGTTCTGCATTCCACTGTCAATATAAAGGTAAGGGTAATAGAAAAATTATTTCATACAGTATATTGCAGCTTAAATATTTAAAGCAGCCTGACTGTGGAGCATCTGAAGTACCAAAGCCACTTGTCTGAGTAAAATTTAGGACTGAACAGAAAAGGTATTCTGCATTGTCTCACAATTCAGGCCAAAAGGAGGCAACAGCCACCAAATTTTGCTTTTCACTCATCCCTGGCTGAGAAAAAGCAACGATTTCCTTAGAATTGGATGCAAGTACAAAAGATGCTTGGAGGCAAAATAATGCGCAGAGGCTAGAAACATGCCGTCTCATATCTTAGAACATCTCGGGCATACATTATTAGAGCTGCATTTACCTAAACCTATTTCAGCGTGAATTGTCTTGTAGAGTGTATGTAGACAGCGTTGTAGTTATTGTAACAGCCACAGGGCCTCCCTGGATGGCATGGCACAACACCCTGTACTTAATGTTGACACTGTTCAGCGAAACAATTATTACAATCAATTTGACTTCTAATGCGACTTCTCTTGTAAATCTCTGGGTCATTAACCTTAACAACATCAATGTACTGTCAGTATCCAATTCCACCAAATTAGTGTCCGAGGTAATAGGAGAAGGAATGTATTAGCGTGTTATTGGTGTCTAATAAAGACAGCAACCCTCTGATATCCTACGAAGAACAGCTGAAGCATGCAAAGGAAGAGGAAGCAAAGTCAGGGCAACAGACTGTATATATGTCAGGTCATCAGATTGGGTGTTAAACAGCTTAACCTCTACCACAGCCTCAGGAGGAGCAGGGATGGGGCTGGGTCCATGGCATATGACAAACGAGCAAGGCATTCCATTCTGGGCTGGGCAAAAGAGCCCTTCTGCAGAAAGTATAGACTCATAGAATCACAGAATGGTTTGGGTTGGAAAGGACCTTAAAGACCATCGAGTTCCAACCCCCCTGCCATGGGCAGGGACACCTCCCACTAGCCCAGGTTGTTCATAGCCTCATCCAGCTTTGACCACTCTACATTCCAGCAGGTGAAGGGCAGCATCATGTAAAATCAAATGGTAGTACAGGAAAAAGGGAAAATACTCCTAACTATGAAAGGATTTAATTTTTTTTAGCCCCCTTTTTGCTCCATAATGTAGCTTGCACTTCAGAGAACTCAGGTTATGCTGGTTTGATATAAATAGGCCCTTGCATCAGTGCCATCCAGTTTATCTTCCAGCTGGCGGGCTCTAAATGACATCTTCTGATATTGTTTGAGACAGCTTTTTACCGAGACGATAGGTGTCACAGCCCATCATGTCCACCACCATGAAAGGAACACTGAGTGCTCCCAACCAAGCAGAAAGGGTTCACCGAGGCTCTGGAGGGAGCAACTGGAAATCCCACTGACATCCAAGTGTCGGGACAATTGCTCTGTTTGAAGTTGACTCCTGCCAGCTTGCATTAGCGGGGAATGGTGTGGTGGGTTGACCCTGGCTGGACACCAGGTGCCCACCAAAGCTGCTTTATTACTCCTCAGGACAGGACACGGGAGAGAAAATATAGTGAAAATCTTGTGGGCTGAGATAAGGACAGGAAGAGATTGTTCACCAATTACTGTCACGTGCAAACCAGACTTGACTTGGGAAAATTTACTTAAATTGTTGCCAAACAAATCAGAGTAGGATAATGAAAAATAAAAAATAAATCTTACAACACCTTCCTCCCACCCCTTCTTTCTTCCTGGGCTTAACTTCACTCCTGAATTCTCTACCTCCTCCCCCTGAGTGGTGCAGGGGTCAGTTCATCACACATCTCTGCTGCTCCTTCCTCCTCAGTGGGAGGTTTTGTCACACACTTCCCTGCTCCAGCGTGGAGTCCCTCCCATGGGAGACAGTCCTCCACGAATTTCTCTGACATTAGTCCTTCCCACGGGCCGCAGTTCTCCACTAACTGCTCCAGTGTGGGATCCCCCACGGGGTCACAGCCTCCTTCGGGCATCCACCTGCTCCGGCATGGAGTCCTCTGTGGCTGCAGGTTGAGATCTGCTCCACTGTTACCTCCACGGCTGCAGGTGGATGGATATCTGCATCCCACATTCCCAAGGACCTTTATAGGTTATAACCAAAATTACCAGTTCAACACCAAAACAGAAATCCTTTAAAATCAACCTTTCAGAGCAGAAGAAAAGGACATGAAGAACTAGTGAGATGTTTAATCACAAAGGCAACATTTCTTGAATGAAATATATTGTGCACTTCATTTAGGGATTGAGAGGATCCCCAGTTAATATCTTTTCCCATAGAAAAAGTTCTATAGGATTTTGAAGTTTATCCTATAGTTAGAATTCTTAAGGTTGAAAAATGTCATCCCATGTTCTACCAGGGCACTGTCCCTGATGCTTGTTTCTGTTCTGAAAATCCATAATAATAATAATAATAATAATGATGTAATCTTTATGTTTTGTCAAAGCAGATACTAAATGTATAAAAATACAAACAAAAGACTTCAGCAAATTTTATATTACTGAGAACTTTTGTCTTGCACAGCTGATCAAAGCCCACAGTTATTTATTTGATAAAAATTCCAATTTTCTCCCATCATGAAAACCTGATGAATCATGTAATTGAAAACTCATAATGAATGAAATTTTAACCATCTCTACTGTCTAAAAAACCCTCCAAAACTGCTGTGATAGCCTGATACCAGACCTATCAAATAGTTTCCAATAGTATTGACGAATTCTGGATGATGATTTCTACATGGTCAAGCTTATCATTAGACTCATCGAATGGGATTTGTTTTACCTAACTTCAGCCACTTAATAGGTTAGGTGTCTAAACTGAGATAACTAAATTATCCTCTTCTACAACCAAGCATTTGATGGTATCTCTTCCTATTTATGAAGGAAGGAACCAAGATGACTAGTTCAAAGCTGATTAAATCTTTGACTTTTTTGTGACTAAATATAGCTGTGAGACAAATCATACTTCTGATCAATTAGCTTGTGAGGTGGGACTGTGCCATGTGATGGAGCACCCTGGTCACAGGCAGAAACAAGTATTTGTTTCTAATTAAAAAAATATTATAGAAAGGGGAATAAAAGGTGGGACATACTTTTTTTGTTGTTTTACTGTGCTGCCATGGATTATCATTTTGATTTTCTCCCTCTCCTGAATGCCAAAGTAGCATAGAGTTTACCTTATCTTCATCTTTATTTCCGTGCCTTTTTTAATGCTAGGAGAACATGGAGTTTGACACTTGCATTGTTTTGCCTTAGGCTGTGTCTACAAGAGAAAATGGAGGCAATAGCTCTACTTTCAGCAATGGGCAACTTAAGAACTTTTTTTTATTCAGGAGGATCTGATAAGGAGGGAAATTTTTATTTCTCCAGGCCATTTTCATGGCATGAATTATGAATATCATGGAAATGTGGCTATTACAGATTTGAGAATGTGTTACTGCGTAAGACCCACAACTGGGGAAGGGAGAGAGGGAGGATCATACTAAATTTTATCTTATGCAAAGAAACAGAATGAATTTTCAGTATATGTGCAGATTATTATTTTGGTTTGTGTTTCTCTCATTTAGACAAAACAATGCTGTTTCTTTTAATAAATCATACAGGCTATTTTATGTATGGATTAACTGGCATGCCAAATGTTGTAAATAATACTCAATATTGATAGCACTTGAATGTAATACTTTATAAACATTGGGTGGCATCGTCTCTTGAGATTCAGCCTCTTTGCATCACTCAGGAGCTGAAAAAAGACCTGAAACCATTAGAAACGGCCAAATAATGCAAAACACCAGATTAACATGTGCCAGTCTGAACTGGCATAAACCAATACTGCTGCTGAAAGATGTAGTCACGTCTCTCGTCATTTATTCCTACCCAGGCCGTACAATCCAGCCAGCAAATACCCAAGAACTGAATTGATTAATTTTAATCAGCTCCCTTAAACTGTTTTGCCTGTGGTTGCACAATGCTTGTGTTGGTCTATGGAAGGGGGTGCCATAGGGGCAGAGGAGGACGAGGCTTACCCTTTAATTGTTTCATTATAGAATCATAGAATCATAAAATGGTTTGGGTTGGAAAGGACCTTAAAGACCACTGAGTTCCAACCCCCCTGCCGTGGGCAGGGACACCTTCCACTAGCCCAGGCTGCTCAAAGCCATGTTGGCTTGAAGCTCGTGTTGGCTTGAAGTTAACACGAAAAAACAACCAAAGACCATATCACTTACAGAGAGAGATCCACCAATAGTGGGCATGACACTTCCACCATTTATTGTATGCACGGGGAAGCAGCTGGAACTGAGCGCTTCCATCCTGTATATTGGCCAAGCTGTGAATTTGTCATCTCTGCAGCAGAGAAGTGGACTCTCCCAGTACTGAATCTTCAAGGCCAAAAGGGGTTGCTCTACTGAAAGAACCACGTTAGTTAACACAAACTATTGGACTTCATGAAGCAGTAACTGAATATATTTTTTATTGCTTGTGTTACGCCAGAGGTCAGACTCAATGAGGTAATCCTCCTTTATGGCCTTAAAGTGTATAAAAACATAAAATTAATCCAGAGGACACTCTTGTGACTGTAGATGCCTAGCAAGATATCTGCTCTATCTGACTTTTGGTACTTGGGGTCATTTTAATTCACAGGCTCTTATTTCTCTTCCATTATTGGATTTTCTGTCCTTGCAGCTCCCAGCCTTCATGGGCTCATAGGCAGAAGTAACGAGTGAGTAATGTGAGCAGCATCTTTCTTTGGTCTCCCTGCCAACCTGGCCCACAGCCACAGTGTCTTTAGTTTTAAGGGGTTTTAATTTTCTATGGCCATGAGGAAAGTCAGAACATCTCCCAGGCAGAATACAGTCTGCAACTCACACGTCAAAGGCCATTGCTCTAATACATGGCTTCCCTGGAAGAAGGGTCACATAGAGGTATCAGGCCCATCTTTCCTTTCTTGGACTAATAAGGAGGAGGATTTTTCCATCTCCATCATGGTTTAAAGAAGAACTCTGAAGGGTCAGGTCTGAGACAATGACAGTGTCCCAGGAAAAAGGTTGAGGAGCATTACCATAAGACTTTTCAGCTTATTTCTGTTTCCACTCAAAAAAAAAAAAAAAAAAAAAAAAAAAAAAAAAAAAAAAAAAGCCAAAAACTTGTTTAATCACAAAGTGGTGGCATTTTGTTTTGTTTTGTTTTTTTTTTTAAATATGGACTGAATATGACACTTTGCTGTATGCTTGTGCCTCATTGCAGTAGCATACCAATAATAATGCTTCCTGACAGGTATTAGTGAATTTTTCTTCACAGCTCCCAGGAGACATGAACAAGTGCTATTCTTGGTTTTTTGGATGGAAATCAAGGAATAAGTGTCTTGCCTCATAATACACATTAAGTCAGTCGCAGAGCTGGGAACCAAACATATGTGAACTTGACTTCCTGTCTGGATCTGTAATCAAAGCACAAACTGTCAGTACATTAAAGTCTTAATAATACCGATATATGTGAAAAACATACATGTCTTAAGATGGATGAAGCAAAGTCTATCTAGAAGTTTCTGCAATTTTTTTTTTTTTTAAATTTTTCCACCAGTAATGCATGACCCATTTCCTAAGTACAAAAAAGAAATGTGGACAGTCAAAGAATACCAACTCATGGAAATAAACGAGAGGGGAGTCTTGGCTCTCAATTACACAGATTCTTTGTCACAGCTCAAGTGTGTTCTTTTGGCCTGTGAGTGAGATGGTTTTCTTACTAAGTCAGGCACTGGCAGAGTTTTTATCTTCATCACTTTAATGGAGCATGTCCATTATTCAACGAGTTAATTTCAGAAAAGGGGGCCAAGTTTGGAAGGATTAACTGCCAACTAAAGAAACAAAGCTTTCACGATCTCCTGCCTATCTTGCTCGGGGGGGAAATTGATGCAGCTTTCTATGTGTGTGCTCATTTCCAAGTGCCTTCATGAGACATGGCGTGACAAAGGCTGCCAAGTGTTTAGCACAATAAATGGAACCACATTTTAAACACAATAAAAACCTAATGAAGCCAGGCCCTTTTAAAGCCACCCACCTTTAGCACAACATATTAGAGGCTTCGTAATAGAAAAGCAAAAGGAAACAATAAAAGACATTTCATTATATATA